>NC_056746.1:338730323-338761467 GCF_019279795.1 Protopterus annectens
TAGAAAGTAACCAATGACTATTAATAACAAGCTTAACCAATACGGTAGGTGCATGGATTTTTCAGACCAATCACAAGAAAGCAGAAGGGTAATTCAAGCAGAAATTACGAGTCTGCAATCAGAGAATTAGTGAAAAACAGTAAAGGCCGAAATTAAACAACCTCTGTGATACACACATTGAAAGTATTAATTTTGCCATTTCATTTTAAGTTTACATTATCATTAAGTCCCGGTGAGACATCCGCTCCTAATCTTAGTTGCCACTGTAATTCTTTAACTTCAGGGAGCGTGTCATAATCGCCAAAAAATAAATCCACTTGTTCAAGCACTAGAAAGTAGAATCTCAAAAAGGGGTTACATTGCCCGGAATGCCTTGCTAGTGCATTGTGCACATCAGAAGCCCTAATCTCACAATAATGTTCTTTTATGCGATCAGACAGCTTTCGGCTTGTTTTGCCTATGTAGAAAGAAGTGCATGAAGCACAAACCGCAGCATAAACTACGTTCTGACTGTGGCAATCATAATGTCTTGAAAAGTGCAATTTAAAAGCATTGTGAGTGAATTGAAACGAAGAACCTTTTTGAATGTATTGGCAACAAACACAGTGACCGCATGTGAACATGCCGTGCAGTTCATTAATGTTAGAAACAGCTTGCATTAAAAATAATGAGTCCTTATTTTCCACCGAGCTTCTTAATGTTCTAGTCTTTTGTAGGAAAACAGTGGAGTATCGCCTAACACTCTGGTTAGGTTGTCAGAACTCATTAAAATATTCCAGTTGTTGGTGATGATTTTTCTGATATTGGTCATGTCTCTACTTATTGGAATTGGAAAGCTCAATGATCTATCCGCAGTTGATGTTGCTGGCTGTTTTTTGGGAGTAAACCCAGAAGTCAAAATTGGTCGAAACTTGGTGTGCCTGTCATGAGCAATTTCTTTGGCAATTCTTGTTATAAGTGATCTAGGGTAATGTTTCTGTGCAAACAGTTGACATAGAAACTCACTTTCTTGCATAAAAAGTTGGTCGTCACTTACAAGTCTGGACAGTCTAATGAACTGTCCACGAATCATATTTTGTTTCATGTAGAACGGGTGTTGGCTTGTAAAGTCCAAGCAATTATTTTTGTAAGTTTCTTTACGAAAAATGTTAGAAGACAGGCAGTTTTTTATTTTATCAATAAAAATGGTTAAGTCCAGGAAAGATACTCAGGACCCACAACCTGACTTAAAAGTTAAAAAAGAAATACTTTCGTTCATGGCAGTTGGGGGGTTTTGAATGAGTTGCACAAAGGACAACTGCTTGCAAGAAAATGTGCCAAAGCGAACATTTGTCTCTAGAATTTTTAGATAGAGGATATAGTGCGCAAGACATTGACAGTGCCATTACTGAAGCCTAGAGGTAACGCAGTGGCAGATGCAAACCATATCTCAGTGAAGGTCAATCTTTGGATTCAGGGCAGAGACTGGAGTTTAACACCAATGGTTTTAGGGTTATTATGCAATATTCCAGTGATATTAATGAATATACCAACATCATTAAAAAACATTGGAGCATTTTAGAAGAAACACCTGGGTTGACAGACAAAATTGGAAAATCCCCCTCTTTTACGTATAGGAATAACATCTCACTGAAACAGCATCTGTGCAATAAAAAGAGATCACAGCATACTGGTAAAAATGATCGCTTCGGCACATTTTCTTGCAAGCATTGCATAGCCTGCCAACACATTCATGTTAGTACCAGTTATACCCATCCATCTTTAGGCTTTAACATTAAGAGCAAATGCACTGCCAACTGCAGAACTTCTAATGTAGTATACTTCTCTTTCTGTGTGTCCTGCCATTCCTTTTATGTAGGAAAATGAATAGAATGTTCAAAGATAGAGTGCTTGAACATATTATGGACATTAAAAATAAGAAAGACAGAAGTGCATTAGCTAACCATGTAGGCTGTGAAGATCCTACACATTTTTTAATTTTTTGTGATACAAGTAATACATCCTGACATCAGAGGGGGCAACATTTAGAATCACACAGAAAGCACTGAGCAAGAATGGATACTGAAGCTTAATGCTGAAAACCCCCCAGGTGTGAATGGCATTGCTTCCCTTAAACCTTTTCTCAAAGCACGTCCATTGCCACATAAATTCTAGTAACCTGTCCTTGGAAGCTTTAATTTTTAGTACGATATATACAGAAATGGTTAGCTTGTTATGTGCAGTTTTATTGTTATGTGAAATGCTTTCTCTACTTTTATAAGAGCTTAGTAAAGCTATACAATGCACAGCACTCGTGTTTTTAATTTAACTAATCATGATATTTTTTTAATTAACTATAACCAATGACCTTAGCATTGCTGATCACCTGACATGTCTTGTTTATTTAAATGTTTTACAGTATTTTACTAGCTGTCTGATGAAGCGACTTGGTTAGTTGCGAAAGCGCTTACATTTTTGTTTAAATAAAATCTTTGGTGTGTGAGCTTTTGGTGCAGTTTTGATTCTATTTTAAATAGAAATGTAGCTGCCTATGCACATCAAGAAGGTGACGTACATACTCCCCTTTATTCAAATGATTTGTAAAGAATGCTGGCAGCTGGATAGATTGATTGATATTTGACTCTGTAGCTACATTGGGCACCCTGTCCTTATGAAAGATAATGTACGGAGGGTTTCAAAGAAAGGGCCTGCAGCTCAGATTTTCCTCTTGTGGAAGTTACAGCAACAAGGAAGGCCATTTTCCAAGACAAAATTTTTATACCACAAAATTTTTATACCACAAGAGTTAGGTTCAAAAGGCTTTTGAGTCAGACCCTGAAGAACCACAGTCATGTCTGAAGGTGGGGATAGGTCTTTAATTGGTGGCCCATGCAGAAATGCTCCTTTTATAAATGCCTTACATAACCTAGATGCAAAAACAGATTCCTTTCCCACGTGAAAATTTTGCATTGTCATCAACTGCAGTTTAATGGTGGAAAAATGACCTCGTTCCTCAAACAATAGAGAAAAAGTGAGCACAATGTCTGGCACCAAAACCAAAAAAAATATCAATATTCAGCTTGGAAGCCCAGACTGAAAATCTTTTCCACTTAGTGTTATAAATTTGTTTTTCATACAAAGCTTCTGAGAAGCAAAGATAATCTCTCTCACTGATGAAGACAGTCTGGACTTCCTCAGAATCAGCAGAAGTGGAGAAACCAGTCTCAGGGACCAAAGATTGGGTATCTGTAGACCGCATGGATGGGAGATTAGATCCTAACAGGGATCCAGTACCTGGGGCAGATACCTTAGGTGAGACCATAAGAAGGGGAACTACACCTGACGAGGTCAGATGGGGGCAATGAGAAATAGAGAACTCTTCATCCTGCTGACTTTCCGCAAGACTTTTGGAATCAATAGAATGGGAAGATGAGCATACAGGAGACCCGGAGGCTAAGCGTCGAACAGTGCATCCCTTGGGGCTTTCCCATCTTGGGGGGGGATCAGAGCAAAGTACTTGCTGCACTTGTTCAAGGGGGAGGCAAATAGGTTGCAGCAAGGCTGACTCCACTGAAAGATCTGATTTGCTACCAACTGATTTAGGGACCACTTGTAAGGACTCAGAATTGACCTGCTGAGTCTGTCTGCCAACACATTGGTCTCCCTGGGAATGTGCATTGCAAGGAAAAAGCAGTTGGAAGAGATCATCCATTCCCACACTCTCATGGCCTGTCTGCACAATGGATATGAATGGGTTCCCCCTTGCTTGTTGATGTACCAGACCACTGAGATGTTGTCTGTGTGGACTGCAAATGTCCCCGGAGGAAGGTAGCCTTGAAAGGATTGACCACTTATCTCAAGAACATTTACATGCAATTTGGTCTCTACAGGGGACCATAAGCCATGGACTGTTCTTCTCTGAAAATGTCCCCCACCCCATCAAGGAAGCATCTGTGGTCACCATGGCTGAGGGACGAGGGAGTGAAAGGGGTTTGCCATGAAGTAGATTCTCCAATGTGAACCACCACTGGATGTGTTTTCTGCAAATGGATGGCAACCTGATTGGCAATGACAATAGGTAATAAAGGCTGGCCCACTGGAACCGATATGGTCCACTGTAGAACCCTTGTATATACCTTGCCAAGGAAACAAGCAAAATTGCTGCTGACATGGATCCCAGCACCGCTGTGCTGGAAATTAATCTCATTGAGGAATTAGCTATGGAAGAAAGTTGCCAACTGAGGAGACACCTTGAGGTCACCCTCAGACATGGTCTCGGATAGAGATTTGCCCAGCTCCTGTATCAAATCTCTCTGAAGGCAGGTAAAATGTGCCAGACTCTCTCAGTCCGAAAGTTGCTGAGGTATAAACATGCTTACCATGTCTGTCCAGCACCCATGACTCCCTGTCTGGGAGGTGGACAGTAGAGCTCTCCTCAGCTAGCAGTTTCTTTTTGGCTGCCAAAACCACAATGGCATTCACAGGCATGCCCTTGCTCCAATACAACCTATCTGATGGAGGGCTCAAGTATTTATTTGCTCTTTTCGGGATGGGCTCCACAGTGTCCTGCTCCTTCCAAGCCCAACAGGAAATGAGGTCAATCAGTTCATCCACCAGGTGGTTCACCCAGGATGTACAGGTGTCCATCCCAAAGGCCTTCAGAAACACTCCTCAGGAGGAGGTTGGGTAGACCATCCAGCTTTTTGTTTCAGAATTTCCAAAATGTCTCTAAAGGAGACATCAGGTGGAGATCTGGGGGATCCATCTCCCTCATCGAAGTCTGTGTCCTCAGTGAAACACTTCACTGGGGAGTCTTAAGTGCCTCCTCTTGTACTTCTTCCTGTGAACTCCCTCAATGGGATGCTCTGGAGGAGGATTCAGAAGACAACAGGACCCCCTGGGGGTGGAACAGTCTTAAGGCTCACCCAAGAGAGCTAACCCCGGACTGGATGACTGGGTTTAGATCTCAGAAGAGATATAGGCTGAGATGGGTCAGGGGGAAGACTGGAGGTTGTTCTAGGCCTTCAGAAGGTTCTCTCTACCACCCGGAATGCTGACAGACTGGAAGACACCTCCTCCACCTCTCTGGCAGCCACAGCCACCTGGGGAGGAGGAGTACAGTCCACACCAGATATGAACCTTCCCGACACTATCAGACCCAAGCTTTCAAGGGCCGAGGCCCCAAGAGTGGGGGATGGCTCCGACAAAGACGGACATGACACCTGCCCTCCTGGTCCCCACGCTGACATCTTCGGTCCAAAGGAATTGTAACCGAGCAAGTCTGGGACCCTGATGGAGTCAAGGACAAAAATCTACTTGTCTCTGCTGAAACCTCCCTTGGATGAACCTGATCCTGGGGTTTCAAAATGTCAAGTTGTATCGAAAAAGGAGCAATTAAAGATGGGGTAGGGGACCTCAAGGACCCAGTCCAGGACAGAGAAGCAATATCCCATCTCAATCTCTGTCCTGAGGAAAGTCCTCATCCTGTCCATATCCCTTTGAAGAAGGCTTCAAGATGATCTTGAAGAAGCAGAAGAATGTTTAGATCTAGCAGGAGAAACTGCCTTGAAAACTGGAGCTGGAGAACATTGCTTTTGAAAGGGTCTTTGGGATCAGCTCCATGGTCTCAGATCTGTAGTTGTAGCAGCTTGTAAGCCACTGATCATAGAAAGAGATATTATAACTGCCATCAGAACTTGGGTAAATATCGGATCCAAAACCCAAGAAGCTCTCTCATTCAGACCCGAGATCTTAGGATCTGAAGGGTCTCTGAGCCTATGCAGATTCACAGACTTCTACTCAGACACCTCTAGGCTTGCCCAGATCCAAAGCTTTTGGATCTGAGGTGGCCCTAAGCTTGCTAGGATCTGAAATAGCTGGATCCGAGGAATCCTTGGACTTGGTCGGATAGGAGGGCTCTGGATCTGGCAGTCGGGGGCATTTTTTGACTGGAAAGAGGAGGAAGCCCCCACGGAAACAGAGTAGTCCTTCTCTTATGCTCCTTTGAACTGGATGGTTGAGGCAGGGTCTGAGCTCCAGATGAGGGGCGAAGCCTCTTTAAAATCAACTTATTCCTCCAATCTGCTAGAGCACGGGAGTTAAAGTCCATGCAGACAAGATGGTCAGAATGAAGGTGCCCTAAGCCCCAAGCAGTAGACACACTCCTTGTGGGCATCTGAATTTGGAATTCTGTGCCCACAAGAAATGTATCCCTTGAATCCCAATGGTCTCTCTGACATGCTTAAAGGAAGAAAAAGACTACACACCACACTTGTACACTCATGCACACACCCTTGACAGGCAACCAACAGAGACTAGAGACAGGGACTGAATGATGGTGCTTTGTAAGCAAGCACTTAACTATATATAAATATAAAGAATTATTTTTATTTTAATTTTTTTTTACTAAGGCGAACTGCAAAAAACAGAAAGCGACAAATGTGCAAAAATTCAACTACACTAAAAATGGAAACCTTTAACTGTGCAAGTAGACAGGAGGAAAGGCAAAGAAGAAAGAATTCATCTAACTCCTAACTAAGAAGAAAAAGACATGAACAAAATCAATACCGGAAAAAAATCCCACTTTTCCAAAAGTTGCTCAAGAGCTACGGATCACATCTGTGCTTTTCTGCAGCAAATGAGATCTGAGGGTTTTGAAAGAAGACAGGGATTATGGGTGAGGGAGGAGCTCGAGGCTCAGATCATAGTCTTGTGAAGTTTGGCCGGATCTGATCCGAGGTCAGATCCAATGACCCAGAAGTGAGGAATAATGAAATGGACATCAGATAATTTTTTTAAACCAAGTAGGCTGGCGAGTTGGCAATGGTTACTTACAGCAACCAAGAAGGCATTCTACATAAGCACCACCATTACTAGATAACCTGTCTGAAGTAGCTCACTCATGCCTCTAGTCAGACAAGACGCAAAAGGTACCTTCAGGGTTTATTGTTAAGATTAACAAACGCTAGGAACTATCATCATATAGTAGCAATTATTTTTGCATTTAGATTTTTATAGTTAGACTTTTAGGGTTTGGGACAGAATTACAGTTATAGTTAGGATTAGAGTTTTAGGTTATTCAAATTGTTTCCTGGGATCTATAACTCTGAAACAATGTTTTCCCCCACTCCATTTCACACTAATTCCCATGACTGGGCATAACTTGTGTGCTCCACTCAGAAAAAAAATGTGCAAATTTCATCCACCTGATCGTTACAAGTAACCAATGCAGTCGAGTTTTCACAATCTACTATATTATACAGAGAAATTATGACATTTCTCCTGCAAAACCTTACAGCATTTATGATACTTACTTGTTAAAAAATGGTTCAACAATCTTGGATCGGGAAGACACACGTAGTTTTGGAGGCGTTAGAAAAGAACCTAGCAAGCAAAAAAGTAAACAAACTTGTAGTTTAGCTAGCCTAAAGATAGCAGTGTAATTGCTAAAACAGAAGCAAAAGTAGTAGCATTACCTAGATAGTTAGCCATTGAGATGAAGCACAGGCCAGTTATATAGGCATCATAGCCAGCTTCATGAAGTTGTTCTGCTGCAGTGTCATAACGTGGAAAGCCTTCTGCACTTTCTGCAAAAATAACACAATTGCTCCAATATGGGAAGGAATTATTGGACAAAAGAATATATATAATTATCAGAAAATAAAGAAAGCATTAGATGTTATATTGCATAATGTGAGGTATCATTTTTCTAAAACAACACATAATTGCACTCGAGAACAGAACTTTTAAAACTTCTTACTACAAAGTATTTTATAAAAGGCGTACATATTGCTCACATCAGAAACTGAATAGCACAGTCCTGGAGTGACGTTTGATTAGTACTGAACAATATGGTCTTAAATGCCTTTGATAACAGATGTACCCAAGAATTATGAACAATATCTCATTCTGTCTCTTGTCTGTTAAAGGACTTGTTCTGCACCAATGCACACACACTTCAATATTATCAACTGGTACTGCACTTGAAGAATAACTTTAGTGCAGTTAGAGAGCTGGAGTGTAAAACTATGAACGTTGTTTTGCACATGATTATAATGATGCCCAGTTACAAACGAATAAATGTGTGAACTATGTGAATCCTAATGTACAGTATTAATAAAGTTGTCACTAAATAGCTTAGTGTATGTTACTTTATTGCTTATTTTGTTTATATGTTACTTAAATGGTATACTATGAGGACCTCTAAACAAGATGCTAAGCTCCTGATAATATATAATGTATGTAACAGGATGTAGATGGAGATGAGCAAAATTACAAACTTCAACATAAAGCAAAACTGAGGTTGCATGTTTAATCAAAAATTTAACATAGTTTTAGCGATATGGATTATACGTTGCAAAAGGATGCAACTGCCAGCCAATTAGACAGGACATCCTCCCCCACACGTGCATCTAAGGCTGCTGTGGCTCAAGCTCCAAAGGAAAACAAACAGCAGCCTGTGTGCTAAAATCACGCAGGACCTTTTTGACCCAAAAAGGAAAAAGCAAAGTTGTGAACACAACTGTATACAGAAAACAGTTGGGGCGGAGGGAGGGTGTAGCTACTACAGGAGTGATTTCATTGAACAGCTACAGTTATGGTAAGTACAACCGTACTATATTCATCATAAACCATTGCTGGAACTCTATCCTTATAGCTAATGCTACTGCAGTATATCCAATCTCGGAGGAAGGAATGATTAGTCAAAATGGTCACAGCACAACCTGTTCTGGACCAAGAAAAGAAATCTAGTTTTCAGTGCCTTGCAAAAGTATGCAAAACAGGACCAAGCACCTGCCTCTAGAATGCTTCTAGAGTGCACACCTTTCCAATATGTCAAAGACAAGACTCACAGAGTGTGCCTTAACTCTGCTTAGAAGTGATTTACCATGGTGAGAACAAAAAAAAAATAAAATAAAAAAAGGCAAAAGCAAGGGATAACTATCTAGAAACAGTCCGACACTGGTTGCCCTTTCTTTGTCCCATCATAGAGAAACACAGCTGTTCAGCCTTCCTAAAGGACTTGGTTCTGTCATGATAATGCCAGAGTTGCCTGTGCATGTCCAGGTGCAGAGTATGAAGAATCCTTTCTCCCTGATTTTTAGGTTTGGGATGGAAAACAGTGAGGTTGATGGCCCGATTCAAAAGTAAATTCAAACAACTTCTGGTGTGAATGAGGAATTTGTTCTTAAGGTAATCCTTTAGGATCATAGGATGTTACTAGGCTAATGGCCCCAGGACTCTTACAAGCCCAGTCAAGTTCAACCCATGTTCTCTGGTTCAAGTAGACACTAAAATCAGCACCCACTGCCTCTGTCCAAGAAGAACACAGGTAGAACCCCCACAGTGAATTTCCAGTTATCCATCCAATCGTCCAAATTATGCTTAAATAGGGCAAACAAGAGGCTTTGTTTAACATGAATAGAAAGCTTGTTCCAAAGGTGAAGCAGCCTCTGTGAGAGATATCGGTCTCTTCAGCAAGTTCTGTTGATGTCACATACCAGGTTAAGGTCCCTTGAGCGAGTGACCCATGTGCCATTTCACTGACGAATGTGCAGCATTTCCATTACAGCTGGGTAAGAGATTCTCTATATGCAAGGCAGAGGTCACCTCTGACCAGTCTGTACAAGACAGAGTAACATGACAATGGTTTCAGTATGTCTGAATAGGACAGATCTTGAACACCCAGAATTTTCTTTGTAAGGAACCTTGGTGGTCTCTCCAATTGCTGAAGGTGTTTGGAAAGGAACATACCAAAGGGAGCACAGACCTGATGAGGGAAGAGTACATGGGGGTTATAATGTCTTTTTCTGGAGGCAATGCCCTTACTTATGATATGAGAAATACAAAATGCCCTTCTTACCATTGTGGAGACATGATGATCGAAGTTAAGGTTGCTGTCAACCTGTGTGCCCAGATCTCTCACCACGGACTGTGCGCTTAGGGTATTGCTATTGATGTGGCAGGTTGCAGAAACATCATCCTCACCGAAGGGGATGACAGTGCATTTTTTTGCATTATGTTTAAGACCATGACTTTGGCATCACAGTCAGTCTGCGCAAGATCTACTTGCAGGATGTTGACATTACTAGGAGTTTCAATGATCACTCTTAGTTTGCATTCATCAGCAAATTTTGTTAGCCACAGTCCTTTAGTGTCAACCTGTTCTTCACTGAAGTAGATTCTGAACAGTAGGAGTCAGAGAACCAATCCCTGTGGAATGAAGCTGGTTACAGGTCTGCTGGAGTCCCCTATTTTGACAATATGAGTTCTATCAGTGAGCCAGTTTGCAACCCACCTGGCAATATATGGGTTGATACCCAGCTGGGTGAGCTATCAATGATGCGCGAGTACAGGATTGTTTTAAAGGCCTTGGCGACAGCTAGGTAGGCCATATGCACAGATCTGCCCTCGTCTAGGGCTCTGCTGACTGTTTTGAAGAAATTCACCAAGTTTAACAGGCATAATCTCCCCCTGACAAAGTCAAATGGGGTGGGAGTGAGCATTTGGAGATTTCCTACATCTTTGTTAAGGTCCATGATGCTTCGTTCCATGGCCTTTCAGACAAGACTGATCAGGCTAATGGGTCTACTGAAAAGCATACTCAATGGTGATGCTAATTCCTGTTTCAACCCATGTAAAACACAGCCTGGGATTTTGTCTGGTTCCACAGAGGCTGTGTTTTTAGCCTTGTAGAGGGCATTTAACATCTGCTCCCCAGCGATACTAGGTGGGGGACAGGTGTTAGGAATGCTTTGGGGCATATGTGGTTGGGACAAGGGAGTGAAGTTTCCACTGAACCTGTCAGACTGCAGGTTTGCTATATCCACAGGTTCAGTATATATGTAGCACCATAAACTATGAGCTCAGTGCAAATTTGGGCATTACCTTTGAGGTTATGGGTGTAACTAAAGAATGCCTTGTGGTTATCCTTAGTTAGGGAAGCTAATTTGGATTCATGGAGATCTGCGGTGGTGGTGCTGCGGTAGCGTCGTTGCCTCACAGTAAGCCGCTGTCCGGTTCGACTCTCATTTAGAGCGTCTTCTGCGTGGAGACATGTGTGAATAGGCGTACCTTCGTTGAAGGTTGTGCGTCAGGGCTGGCAACTCGGTACGTAAAAATCAACTGCCAATCATTAGCGGACCGGAGTTCCGCTGTGGCGACCCCTAACAGGGAAAAGCCGAAAGTCACAACAACAACAAGTTAGCTTTGGAGGACTTCAGTAGGAGTCTTATTTGCTTGCTTATGTTGAGGAGGGAGTGTTTCCACTTTTGAGACCATTCCTTCCTACTTTTAGACAGGTTCTCCTGTTGTATAGGCTATTAATGGCAGTTGTCCACCAGGCAGGTTTGTTTTTCCTTTAAGATCTTGCTTTGGTTCTATCAGGTACAGCAGAGTCAATAAAATTGTACAGGTGTTTGTATAAAGCATTGGTGTACAACTCAGCACAGGTGTCTGCTCCATCAGTGGGGGACAGTCTATGAAGCTATTTATGCTGTCACGTAAGAATGTGTAATTGGTCTTGGAGAAGTTTTTTAGTCCAGTTGTTGCTAAGGGGGGGTCTTGTGTTAGTTGCTTCAGGAGAGACTGACTTGTGGTCAGATCTCACTAGAGATGGCTACACATCAGGGTTGGTGAGCACCAAGTCCAGGATGTTTCAGCCCCTTGTGGGCATGTCAACCAGCTGGTCCAGAGTCCTGGAGTTAACAAAGTCCAGGAACCTTTGGGCAAGTGAGTTACAACATGTATAATTTACCCTGTCGATAGAGGGGTAATTAAAGTCATCCAAAACCAGGCTGTTTGGTTGTATCTTGATTGACTGAAGTAGACCCAAGTAGGCTGAGTGGATGTCCAGATTCATAGGCTCACAGGTTCCATGGGTGTGTACTAGACTAATGGCCCTGGGGCCTTTACAAGCCTAGCCCAGAAAAGTGCCCTGGCATTGTGCCACTTGTCATTAGCTCTCAGTGCCTCTATGAAGTAGAGCCACTGGAGTGATCTCTGGAGTGAACTTTCTATTTCCCATCCACTCATCAAGATTTCTCTTGAAGAGGGCCAATGAGGTGCTATGCTTGACATGTATGGGAAGTCTATTCCAGAGCATGGGCAGTCTCTGGGTTATGAACCTGTCCCTCCAGCATGTTCTGTTGATTGTTGTAATGAGGTTGAGGTCTCCGGAGTTTTTTTGAGTCTGTCCATGGCAGGACATGTGTTTAAGGCCTAGAATCCTCTTCATGAGGTACTTTTGTGGCCTCTCCAGCTGTTGCAGGTGTCTAGTGAGGTACATGCCAAATAGGCATTATACTCTATGATTGGTCTAATGAGGGAAGAGTAGAGAGCAATGATGAACTCTTTCTTCCTGGATGCAAAACCCTTGGTGATGAGATGTGCCACATAGGACTTTCTGACCACAGTGACAATGTGGTGGTCGAAGGAGAGGTTGCTGTCAACCTGTGTCCCCAGATCTCTTATAATGCCTTCAGTGTTCAGTGGGCTCCCATTGTTGTGATAATTAGTGAGAACTGAGTTTTTCCCAAAGGGGATGACAACGCATTTTTTGGCATTAAACTTAAGGCCGTGGTTTCGACACCAGTCATTGGTCTCAGTGAGGCCTTTCTGTAGGATGTCTGCATCACTTGGGGAGTTAATAATGGCTCCCAGCATGCAGTAGTCTGAGAATTTGGTCAGCCATAGAGTTCCTCCGTGTTGACCTGGACTTCTGAGAAGTAGATGTCAAACAGGAGAAGACCCAGGACCAATCCCTGTGGGACTTCACTCGTGACTGGTCGGCTGTCTGACTTGGAGTTCGCTACTGTGGGTTTTATCTGTGAGCCAATTTGCAATCCACCTAACGATATAGGGGCTGATGCCTAGTTTATTTATTTATTTTTTTTATTTTTATTTAACATTTGTTGACCGGGAAAGTCCGACTAGGTTCCACAGATCCTGTTTTCAGCAGAGGCCCGGGGAGAAATGCTCCAGAAGCATGTCTTTAGAATGTGGGAGGAAACCGGAGTGCCCGGAGGAAACCCACGTGAACGCAGAGAACATGCAAACTCCACACAGGATGCACCCCAGCCGAGAATCAAACCGGAGAACCTCTTGCTGTGAGGTGTCAGCATTAACCGCTGCACCACTGCGCCACCCAAACTCACCAAACTAGTTTGCTGAGTTTATCAATAATTCTTGAGTGAGGAATGGTATCAAAGGCCTTAGCCAGATTGAGGTAGGCTGTATGAACTGCCTTACCTTCATCCACCGCCCTGGTGACAGACTCAAAGAAGTCAACCAGGTTGAGCAGGCATGATCTACCGTTCACAAAAACCAAACTGCGTGGGATCTGGATTTTGGAGATTCCCTATATCCTTGTTAATTAGGTCCATGATGATGCGCTCCATAGCCTTATATATCAGACTTGTCAGGCTAATGGGGCGATAATTTCCAGGGTCTGTAGTAGCTCCTCCTTTATGGAGAGGGATGACTGTAGCAGTGTGCCATTCAGTAGGGACAAAGCCTGAGGTAAGGCTGTGAGTGAACAGAGCACACAGATGCGGTGCCAGTTCACTTTGTAATTCATGTAGAACACAGCCAGGGATATTGTCGGGTCCCATGGAAGCTGTATTCTTGGCCTTAGACAATGCAGCTCTAACCTGTGCTGCTGTAATGCTGGGTGCCTGGCATTTTTCCTGTATTGAGATTGGTCCTTTAGAGGAGGAGAGAGGGGTAAAGTTGACACTGAATCTGTTGGCCAGTATGTTAGCAATATCTGTTTGGCTCAGTATAGGAGGTACCACTGTGCAGTAACTCAGTGCAAACCTGGGTTTTGCCATGGAGATTCTTGATATAACTAAAGGCTTTGTGGTTGGTTTTAGTGTCTGCTGCAATTCTGACTTCATAGCTGGCTTTGGAGGTTTTGATGAGGGATCTCAACTTTTTGTTGACGGTAATAAGGGAGTTTTTTCAGATTTGGGACTTCACCTTTTTTTGCAACAGTTTCTTCCTTCTGTTGTAGAGTTTATTAATGGCAGGGGACAACCAGACTGGTTTCCTTTTTTGGAGGAGAGTGTCTTGTTTCTGTTGGGTATGGCTAGTTCCATGCATTTATGTACATGTTGGTACAGTGCACTGGTGTAGGATTCGGCAGTCATGCATACACTTTCCATTGGCATGGGTGCTGTGAAGTTAGCTACCTCTGTTTTTAGGAGTCCAAAGTCAGCTTTGGAGAAGTTTTTCATGGTTGACACCTTTGCAGGGGGTGTGAGTGAGATGTGAATTTCCATGGTGATTAGTTTGTGGTCGGATCTAACCAGGGAGGAACTATTGGTGTAGAGCAATGGTTGCCCATGGTAGTAATAACCAGGTCAAGGATGTTGCGTCCTCTAGTGTGTGTAAGAATGAGCTGGTCCAGGCCATTGGAATAGAAGAATTCCAGGAAGCATTGGGCTAGTGCATTGCTGCATGAGTAATTTTCCCAGCTGATGGAGGGGTAGTTGAAGTCACCTAGTACAAGTGTGTTGGGTTGGATCTTAGTTTCCAGAATGCTTAGGAATGTGGAGTGGGTCTTGGGAGACCTGAATCGACGTTTTACCTGGAGTATCTCGGATGCATTATGCTGGGCTACTAGTCTGGAGGTGTGCATATCCTTTATAAATATGGAGGAATCACCGCCTTTGGAGCTTCGGTCCATGTTTTGGGGCCGAAAGGTGTGGAATGAGTTATAGCATAGTAGGACAGGGGTGCTTTCTGCTGCTTTAAACCAGGTCTCCGTTGCAGCACAAATGTCGATGTTCTCCATTTTGAGGAGTGCTTTGAGCGAGTGCATCTTGAGATTTAGACTTCTAGTGTTGAGTAGCATGACCCTCAGATTGCATTTTACAGCTGTTACGGTGGTTATTTGGTCTTTGGAACACTGCCTAAAAAAGGCACTATAGGGGTGGCAACAGCCTTAGCCATGGCGGGGGTCATATAGCTGGCAATGACATGAAGAGGGGTCTTACCTACAGTCAATTGCACTTTAAGTAATTCAAGTGAATCATGCTATTTAACCGATATAGAGCTATTTAACCACTTCCCATAGTTCTCATGCATTCAGTTTGTGGTCTGAACATGTGGAAGGAAATGTAACCTGGTAAGGCCGGAGTGCTCTCCTCAGTCTTAAACCAGGTCTCAGTGACTGCACAAATGTCAGCATCTTCCAGGGGCTGGACTGCTTCCAGTGAGTGCAGTTTCTGGTTTAGACTCCTAGCGTTTAGCAGCATATCCCCGAGGTTGTTTTTAGAGGGTATTTTTACATTGGGAATTTGTTCTTGTGACATTGCCTAAAAAACAGCATTGTGGGGATAGCAAGAGCCTTAAACAGTAAACGAAATCCCAATGGTGACAGATGAAGACAATCTCTGGTAAAGCAGAGGTCTGTCGACCATGTCATCCCAGGGTGACAGATACTGGATCCCCTTTGAATAACACCAGAAACTAAGCAAATTGTCGAAGTCAATCATTTTTTGTTTTATTGACGTATCATCCTAGGCTAAGTTAAAATGCTGCTTAAGGCTAAGGACATACCTGCCTGAGACGCAGAGACCTCGGTCATGTCTCTCTTCATATAGTCCAGTGAGGTACATCTTAAGTCATTCACACCAACATGGACTATGATGGAGTCATAACAGTGCCTGTTGTTGAGAGACTTCAGTGTGTGTGTGTGTGAGATCATGGATCCTGGCACCTGACAGACAGCTGACTTCTTCCTTATCCAACCTAGAGAGAGGGACATCTGTGTCTCTCAGAATTGAGTTGACTAAGATGTTTGATTTTGTGTTAGGGGCTTGACTGGTGAGACACTGGTGTGTGGTATATAAAGTGAACTATGTTCTGCAGAAGATGTATTATGTGAAGCGTGTTTGTGTTTGCATTTGGGAAGTCTCTGATGTTTAGGTAAGCTTCTGCTAAGGACCTCTGCATTTGTAAGGTTTATGCGTTGTTGGTTTGGTAGATGCAGGTGGTGAGGTGTGCATGCTGACAACCTACTTAGTATCAGATGAATTGACTGGTGAGTGAGAGTCTTGATTCTAGATTCTTGATACAGATGCATCTCTCTCGTAACAAATTTGTTTGGACTAGAAGAAATGGGTTGTCAGTCTACATGAAACAATTGCTACATTGCCTCAGGATGCTCAAGTCAATCAGGCTGGCTGAAGAAACTGGAAAATTTTTCATGCATAATCCTAAGTAAGTTGAGGTGGTCAGAAAAAGTACAGTTGTGTACTTACCATAAATGTAGATGTTCGAGTGTATTCACTGTTGCAACCATTACCCCTGTGTCTTTCTTGCCGTGCGGTGCCCGAAGCTAAAGCAGTTTGCAAGTGCCGGTCGGCCGACTCCTGAGATTTTCAAATCCGAATTTCAGAACCAAAGTCTTCATTTAAGCTAAGTACCCCATTGGGAAAACTTTTTCTTGCTCCAGACCAATGTCAGAAAAAGTTAACAATTGTATTTCTTGTGGGAAGCAAATACTCATAAGGATTTTCATTCTTACTGTATTCCTTGCCTAGGCCCTGAACACAGCATTGCTAGCTGTCGGTTTTGAGCTAGATTTAACCAACGCACTATTAAGCATTGGTTCGATTTTGCATTTCATTACTTTGGCCAATGATTTAACTATATAATGCCATCGGAACAGCCGATGACCGGAGTTTACAAAAAACGCAAGGACAAGGAAAAGGATAGGCATCCGAGCCAGTCACCGGTTCTCAGTGAGGCGCTTTCGCAGTCCCTGGTGCCCACTACCTCAGAGCCACAGGCCGCTTCTGACTCCCACATGGAGCCGCCAAGGCCTCTGGATACTCAAGGTATTGGACACTCCAAAATCATTCCCTCAGATGGGTCCAGAGCCACAGGCATCGGCTTCTGAGGGTGTCTTCAGACCTACACAGTTATATGTTAAACCATCTTCAGCTTCAAAGACAAAGACTAAAGCAGCTCTAAAGACAAAGAAACAAGTACAGCATTCTCCTACTCAGGCTTCCATGCCTAAAAAACAGATGCTTAAAATGGCCGAAGACCTAATTACTTTGATCAGGGGTTCCCATCCCCCTTCCTGATAAGAGGCCTAGGCAAGAGACAGAATATGATACTTCTGATCAGGTCTCAATTTCCTCTGATTCCTCTTCTGAACGAGGATATTCTTTTCCTCCCTATGAGGACTGTGATGCTGAAGAATCCCTTCCTTCAGTCTCTCCTCCTGAGGATTATTCTTTTGGGGAACCCTGCATACCATGAGGGAGAATTTCCACTGGGAGAGCCAAGATTACTCAGAATCAAAGAAAAGGCTCAGAGACTTTCTGCTATTACCTCAGCATAGACCTCTTGCTATTCCACCGGTTCTAGATATTGTATATGATGTATTTTCAGAGTCCAGCCTGTCCCCTGTCTCTTTACCCCCTGCACCTGCTAAGCCAGACAGATACTACAGGGTCCCAGACTATCAAATTCCTATATAAAAACACCGCTGCTGACCCAGAAACTACATCTCAGGGTCCCAAAGGGGTCAAAGCTTCCATTGCAAAAAACCCTGTCCCCTCTGATAGGGATTCTAGGGTACTGGACAGATGGGGAAAAAAGTTTACACTTCTGCTACCTTGGCTGTAAGGGCTTTAAATTGTCAGTTTCATATGCTTAAATATCAGCAATACTTAATGTCACTGCTTAAACAGAAAATGTTGACAAATTCTGAATGTTCAGAGAACAAGGAAATGCAGGATTTATTGCATGCAGCTGAACAAGTGGGAAAGCATACTTTGCAATGTGGTTATGATTCACTGGAGGCCTCTTGCAGGGCCGCTGTTACAGGTTCTGTTATTAGAAGGCATGCTTGGTTAAAGGAACAGAATCTGCCTGATCATGTTAAAGCAAAATTATTAGATGCTCCATTACAGCATGATACTTTGGTGCTAAAGCAGAAGAGGTGTTGAAGAAAATGGAGGATAAAGTGAAATCCATGCAGACAGTTAAGGATTTCTTACAGGTACAGCTGGGCCTCCTGAAGTACCACATCGCTGTGCTGTGTCTGTAATCACTTGCAAAGACCTAGGATTTTTCTCATGTACAACCTGGCAAGAGGAATGTTGAGAATCAGATGCCATGATCCTTAGAATCCTGAGTTACTTCCTGGCTGAAGTCAGAGACTGATTGGAGAAACTTGGAAAAATGTCCAGATCCAAGTCCAATTTCTCCCAAGTGGGGAATGCTTTTGTTGGAAAGAATCTAGAAAGCATCTTTGAAAAACTATCCTGCAAGAAGGAATCAAGGAATTTTTTTTTGACTGTTGATCTGAAAACCCAGGTTGAGGAGGAGATTTGTAATCCAAGTAATGGGAATCTTATCACCTGAAAAAAAAAATCTGTTAAGATGAGCAAGTTGTCTAAATATGGATATATGTGAATGTCATGCAGTCTGCAATTTGCTATTACTGGTCCTAATCATTTGGTGAAAACCATTGGAGCTGAAGTCAACTCAAAGAGTAAATGCAGAGAACTGAAAATGCAACCCAGACACACAAAATCTGGGGAACCTCTCAACTCTGTGGCAATGGGAATATAACAAGCATCTTTCAAACAGTACAGTTGTGTACACTTACCATAAATGTAGATGTTCAAGTGTATTCACTCTGTTGCAGTCATCACACTTGGGTTATCTGCCTGCAGGTAAGCCCTCAGTCGGCCTGAATACCAGAGTCTTGGGATTTCTGCATCAGATGCTGTCGCCTCTTCCATGACATCAGGGGGTATAAAACATGCAGCCGACATTACATCAGTTTTTCTTGCCCCAGATGTCAGGAGCCCCCAAAATAGGAAGCAATTACATGGTGTGGAACACCGCCAGTAAAAAGTAAATACTATTGCCATAAGATATGACCAAAAAAGAGGATAGGTAGGAAAGTATAGAAAAGTCAGGGGGCTGGAGTGAGGGTAACCAGGACTGCAACAGTGAATAGACTCGAACATCTACATTTATGGTAAGTGTACACAACTGTACTATGTTCTTCATGTTTCACTGCTGCAGTCATCACACGTGGGTTGATTCTCAAAGCTGAGGAAGGATGGAGGCAGCAGGCCTTGCAAGACTGCTGTAGCAAATCCAGCTCTGGATTTAGAAAAGATAGGCAAGTGGTGATGCTTGGTGAAGGTGTGTACAGAACTCCAGATTGCAGCTTCCAGGATGTCCCTGGTAGAGACTCCTCTGAGAAATGTTGTAGAGGTTGAGGTAGCGCTAGTGGAATGGGTTCTGATTTCCTGTGGGGTAGGTTTTCCATGGTGTTTGTAGAAGAAATAGATGCAGTGTGCTATCCATTTGGAGATGGTTTGCTTTGAAATGACCTTGCCCTCTGCCCCTGTAGCAAAGCTGACTAGCAGCTGGTCAGATTTTCTGAAAGGTTTAGTCCTGTCAAGATAGAACCTAAGCTGCCTTTGCACATCAAAGGAGTGCAGGATCCTTTCCCCTTTATTCTGAGGATTAGGAAAAAAGGTTGGTAAATGGATGGATTGGTTTAAAGCCACACTGGATACCACCTTGGACATAAATGATGGGTTAGTCCCGAGGGAAACCCTGTCCGCATGGAAGATAATGAAGGGTTCCACAGCCATAAGGGCCTGCAACTCAGACACTCTTTTTGCTGAAGTGATGGTTAGAAGTAAGGCTGTTTTCCAAGAGAGGAATTTTAACTCTGCTGTAGCAGCAGGCTCAAAGGGGGGAAGCGTGAGCTTCTATAGTACAAAGTTAAGCTCCCAGGCTGGAGTGGGAGCTCTCCTCGGGGGTCTTAGATTGTTAGCTCCTCTCAAGAACTGTTTGACCAGAGTGAGAGAAGAGGGGTGGCTCAGTATTGTAATGAGCTGAGATGGCAGAGGCATGAATCTTAATAGAAGAGAAGGATAGGCCTTTGTGGAGAAGTTCTGCGAGAATCTAGGATTTGAGGTAAGGTGGGCACAGTTGTGTCCTTTCCCTGAGACTGGCTCCAAGAACAGCATCTTTTCCACTTTTCTGAACAGGATTTCTTAGTACTAGGCCTCCTGGCTTCAAGGATGACATCCAGCACCTGTTTGCTGAGAGTTGCTGGTGATGTATTCATGGAATGAGCCAGGCCGCTAGGTCCAGGGTTTGCAGCTGAGGATGCAAAATCTGGCCCTCCTGCTGGGACAGCATGGAAGGGGTCTGATGCAGGTGCCAGGGTGGCACTGCTGTGAGACTGGTAAAAGTGGGTACCAGTGCTGGCGTGGCCAGTCTGGTGCAATCAGCATTGTCCTTGGCCTGTCCTGTTTGATCTCGAGTAGTACTTTCGAGAGGAGGGGCAGAGGGAGAAAGGCATAGACTGATAGGTTTTCCCATGTAAAGGATAGGGCTTCCACTTTCCATGCTTGGCTGTGGGGAGTTCTGGTGCAAAATTTGCTCAATTGATGGTTCTGGGGGGAAGCAAAGAGGTCCACCTCTGTTGTTCCTCACCTGTGGATTAGAAGCTTGAATGAGTTGGGTTCCAGTTTCCACTTGTGTGGGTCCATTAGATTTCTGCTTAAATTTGTCTGCCAATGAATTTTGTTTGCCTGGCAGGAATTGAGCTTGCAGGTGCACTTGATTGTTCAAGGCCGTCTTCCACAGAGCCATGGCTAACCTGCAGAGTGGGTAGGAATGAGTCCCCCCTGCTGGGGATGTGCAGATAAGCTTCCTTTAAGTCTAGGGTGACCAGCCAGGAGTCCTTGGCTAGCATAGGAAACAGCTGTTGGAGAGTAAGCATTTTGAATTTTGGTACCAACAGAAAGGTGTTGTGAATTGACAGATCCAGGATAGGGTGCCAAGAGTTTTCTTTTCTGGGCACCAGAAAGTATCTGGAGTACAAACCCTGTCCCCTTTGCTCTGTCAGAACAGGTTGAATAGCCCTGATACTGAGAAGAGAAAGTACTTGCTTTTGGGCCTCTGCCCATTGGTTTGGGGGGAGGTCTGGGAATCTGATGGGGTTGGCAGTGAGTGGAAGTAGAATCTGTATTCCTGGGATACCATGTTTAAGACCCAACTGTTTTGGGTAATGTACTCCCAGTTTTTTGCATGCAGGGCGTTTTCCTCCTAGGGGTGCAAGTACTTGGGCATGGCTGGGAAGGATGAAGGACAAGTCACTGTGAACTTTTTCCATAAGACGGTGGCTTACCACTCCCTGTTTTTGAGGTGGCAGCACTCCATTGTTTGGATCTGTGCATACCCTGAGACTGTAGTCTTGGTGGTCTGCTGCCCCTGGGTTTGGACTGAAAAGGTCTGGGAGGGACTGGAAAGGACCAGTTTTTTGAAGGACAACGCCTAATGAATCTAGGTGGCTGTACCTGTAGAAAATCTTTAACAGTTTGCATAGATTTAGCTTTTTTCTCCATCTTTTTAAGAACTTCTTCTGCTTTAGTGCCAAACAAATGGTCTTGGCTTAATCCAGCATCTAGTAATTTTGCTTTGACATGGTCTGGCAAGATTTGTTCCTTCAGCCAAGCATGCCTTCTAAGAAAAGACCCAGTGACAGCAGCCCTGCGAGATGCTACTAAGGCACAAAAACCACACTGCAAAGTATGTTTTCCAACTTGGTTTGCAGAATGCATTAACTCTTGTAAATCTTTATGTTCTGCACAATCAGGAATCAACATAATTTTTTGTGTAATTAGTTCCATATTATGTTGCTGGCAATTCAACATGTGAAACTGTTGAATTTAAAGTCCTGATGGAAAGAGTCGCAGAGGTATATACCTTCTTCCCCCATCTGTATAAAGCAGTAGAATCCCTGTCCGAAGGGGTAGGGTTTTTGGCTGTAGTAGCCTTAATACCTTTAGGTCCCTGGGAAATGGTCTCTGGGTCCGCAGTGGGATTTTTAAATAGAAATTTGTGAGAGTCAGGTACTTTGTAGTACCTGTCAGGATTTCTAGGAGCTGGTAGCAAAGTATCAGGGGTAAGACTGGACTCCATGAAGACATCATCTACAATTTCCAGAACAGGGGGGATTGCTAGAGGCCTGTGTTGAGGCAAGTTTAAAAATTCCCTGAGTCTCTTTTTGGACTGTGGGTAGTCCTGGCACTCCCAGTGGAAATGATTTGAGGGTATGCAGGGTTTCACTGAAAGAAAAGTCCTCCGGGGGGAGGCAGAGGGAATGGAATCCTCTGCATCTGAATCCTCATAGGATAAGAGTATGTCCTGGTAATCTGAGGGGTCAGAGTCATCAGACTCATGATCAGTAGAATCATAAGGAAAATCAATTCTTTGTCTTTTAGAGGGGGAAGGTTGGCTTCCCCTAATTAAAGTAATAAGGTCTTCAGCCATTCTAAGCATTTGTTTCTCTGGCATGGGAGCTTGAGAATGCGCTTTGGTCGTCTGTTTCCTAGGCGTAGTGCGAACTCTGGGCCTGAGAAATTCGCTAGTTTTATTCAGAAACGAAGTAGTTAGCTTAATACGAACATCGGAAGGTCTGAATACACCCTCAGAAGCCGGTGCCTGCACAGCGGCTCCAGACCCAGCCAAGGTAGACACATCCGCAGGTTCCATAGTCAAAGAAAAACCTCACGGCATACTGGACTCTGAATGGGTCTCAGTAGAGGCCTGCAAATCTGTAGAAGTGGGTGTCAGGAGCTGCGAAAGCGCCTCACTGAGTACCGGCAGACTGGCAACTAGCTTAATGGAAGCGTCGTCGGCAGTTTTTGACCTATGTGGTCTGTCTCTATCTTTATCCTTATGTTTTTTCCGGAAGATATGTAGTCTTCGGAATACAGAGAACAAGAGTGAAAGAATTTAGTGACAAAGATAGCCCGATGACGAATAGTTCGGGCATTGAACAGGGCACCAAACAGACAGCGAGGAACGTCCTGGTCTTGGCCTAAACAGGTGATGCAGTAGGAATGAAAATCTCTGTGAGATATTTGCTTTCCACAGGAAAGACAATTATTACCATTTTCTGACATCGGTTAGAGCAAGAAAAAAGGATCCCCAACAGAGTACTTAGCTTTAGAAGACTCCAGGTCTGAAACTCGAATAACAAAAATTTCAGGTAGCGGCCGACCGGCACTTGTGAACTGCTTCTGCTTCGGGCTCCATTCAGCAAGAAAAGCTGATGTAATGGCATCGGATGCATGTTTTATTCCCCCTGACGACCTGACGACATGGAAGAGGCGACAGCATCCGACGCAGAAATACCAAGACTCTGGTATTTGGGCCGACTGAGGGCTACCTGCCGGCAGATAACCCAAGTGTGACGACTACAACACTGAAACACGAAGAACATCTACAGTTACCAAAAAACTCAAATGATGAATGAGAGCTAACAGACTTTGTGAGGTCATCACTTCGAATATTGGCACTTAAACCAACAAGTCGAGAGCTAATCCCCAAGGAAGTATCTTTCTTTGACATCAGAAACATTACTGAATAAAAACCCTTTCCCATGTGTTCTAAGGCCACAAGCACTATGATCTCAGAGCAAGTGTGTGTCTTAAAACCAGAGAAAACACATCTGGCCTGGAGAAAGAAGAGAAATACCCCCAAAAAGAATGAAGGGTCTCTCACTGCCACCTGTAACACTCAAGTACTACTCTCAAAAGCCATTTGTTTGATAAAATCTTATGTCAAAGGGGAATATTTGATAATCAGTCTCTGGCACAGACTTGATGTAACGGGGTGGGTAATGCAATAATCATTCTGAAGTGAACTGGAGGACTGCCTTTTTCTGGAAGGAATATTGCTTATTTGCAACTTTGTACTACTTTTTT
This sequence comes from Protopterus annectens, assembly GCF_019279795.1. Lineage (NCBI taxonomy): Eukaryota > Metazoa > Chordata > Ceratodontiformes > Protopteridae > Protopterus > Protopterus annectens. Next base: position 338,754,074 of record NC_056746.1, read on the forward strand.
AAGCTAGCCATAAGCTTATTGCCTTTTTTTTTTTTTTGCTTTGTGTAGTGTGAGAAAATGAGAGCTGAAAATATTAATGGCACCCTCAGCCAATTCGTCTCTTTCAAACTATTTGAGTACCCGTGTAACAGAAGGACCAAACAAAACAACCTCATCAAAAGAATAAATTAAAATCTCAGATTTGACATCCTCGTAAAACTTCTGATTTTGTACTCAGTCAAATCATCTCATAACAATAACAGAAGATGCAACCATGGACACAGAGCCCAATCAAACACACTTTAAAGAATGTTTGGAAACTTGAGAAAAAATAACAGGATTCAGAAAAGACCCGTCTTCTGAAGACAAAGTGTCAGAAAAGTTCCTCAGACTGTCAACACAAGCCAGCATGTACTTCAAAATTTGAGTCTGGTAGTTCAAAATTCTGAAAACTGCATTAGAAAAAAATTCTCTTCCCAAACCTGTCAAAGGTTTTTCCACCCTTGTCAGGAGGAACAGATTAGCACTGACCAAACAAAAAGTTATGTTCTTACCAGGACACTACATCAGTGTTGATCTTCTTTCATTCATTACTGATGGGTGTCGGTTCTGTCCTCGGAACGGAGTCTGTCTTAATAACAACCTTGCTCCATGCAAAAAACTCTCGAGATAAGCTTACCCATACTGCCTCTCTCCCTGTTACCTCAGATCTAGTGTGCCCAGAAGAGAGAAAGCGGAGGCTTTTTCTGAGCAAGTTCCCTAATCTAGGATTTGTACCAAATCTGAACCTCCAGGAGTCTTTCGGAGGGGGAATTTAGCTGGGATGTAATGAAAGATCAAAGAACACAGATGGAACATTATGGCAAGAACATAACTTCTTTATTTGAAGTTGTTAATCTTCATTCATTCATTACTGATGGGACAGAGCCCCAAGCTACTTTATGCATTGGGAGGCTCTATGGAAGAACATTCCTGAGCTATATTGAACCAAAAGATGGTCTCCCCCTGGAGACCAAATCCAACTTGTAATGAGTGATAAAGGTTTGAGAAGTAGCCCATGTAGCTGCAGCACAAATATCATCCATGGAAGCTCTTGAATGAAAGGCAACAGATATCGCCATTGATCTGGTTGAATGTGCCTTGACATTAGTCGGTAGAGAAATTTTATTATGTTGCTAGCTGAAGAATATACAATTTCTCAACCATTTATATAAAGTTACTTTAGAAACAGGTTTTCCCAAGTGTGGTCCTAATTAGGATATGAACAACTGATCAAATTTTCATAATGATATGGTTATGTCCAAGTAGAACCGTAATTGTCTATGTACATCCAGTAAATGCAGGCAGTGCTCTCCTTTATTAGAAAAATTGGAAAAGAAGACTGTCAAGTCAATTGTTTAACAGTCAAATCTGAAATAACTTAGGGTAAAAAGGAGGGATTAGTCCGGAGTGATACTGTGTCCTTATGACAGGCCATGTAGGGAAGTTTTATGCACAAGGCTTGAAGCTTAGATATTTGCCTTGCTGAGGTAATATCTACCAAGAATAGAGATTTCCAGTATAAAAAATTTATATCGCAAGTGGCAGCAGGTTCAAAAGAGGATTGGGTCAAGGATTGTAGAACTAATGTCAGATTCCAAGGTTCAACTGACTCTTCGAAAGACGATCTAATGTGCAAGACACCTTTTAAAAAGGTTTCACAGAGGCAATGGGTAATTGAGGAGTTCAGAAAGCCATTGTGGAAATTGGAAACAGCAGCCAGGTGATTTCGAATAGTGGAGGCTGCTGCTCCCAAATGTAAAAGATGTGACAAATAGTCAAATACACCACTAACTGGGGCTGAGATGGGGTCTAGCCACTTCTGTTGAAACTAAATGGTGAATCTCTTCCACTTGTCATGTTTACTGGTGGATGGTTTGTGTGAATCCAGAAGAATGTTACGTACAGTGGAGGATACATTATTCTGCCTGGCAATTACTGGAAATGGAGGAATCAAGCTGTCAGCTTGAGACTCTACATGTTTGGGTATACCAACTCCTGTGGGTGCTAAAGTAATTCAGGAGTTGGATCCATTTGGTGTACTAGGCGAGGCCATAGGAAGGGAAACAAACTTGTCGAGGGCAAAATGGGGCAATGAGAATTACTCTGCTTCTCAAACAAAGAGCTTTCTTTAGGAATTGCGGGATCAAAGGCAGGGTAGGAAAAGCATAAAAAAGTCCCATGGGCCAATCGTGGACCAGTGCGCCCCTTGGGGACTGCCCCTGAGGGGGAATTGGGGCAAAGTAGCTGCTGCACTTGTGGTTCGTGGGGGAAGTGAACAGATTGGAGCAAGGCTGGCCCCAGCGACTGAAGATCTATGGCGCTATTACAGGGTTGAGGGACCACTTGTGAGGCAGCAGGATGCATCTGCTCAGCTTGTCTACAATTGCAGTGGAATCCCTGGGAATGTGCTATGCTTTCAGAAAGCAGTTGGAAGACATTGCCCACTGCCAAATTCTCATAGCTTCTCGACACAAAGGGTAGGCTTTGGTCCCCCCTACTTTGTTGATATACTAGACCACGGCCATGTCTGACTGGATAGCAATTGTTCCTGAAGGGAGGGCAGATTGGAATGCCTGCAATGCTAGAAGCACCGCTCTCAATTCTAGAACACTGACATGCAGGTTGACCTCCACGGGGGACCAACTGCCTTGGACTGTCCTTCCATGGAAATCGCCCCCCCCCCATCAGGGAGGCATCCGTGGTCACTGTGGCTGTGGGATGAGATGGGGAGACTCCATAGGGCATTTTCTGGCTTCATCCACCAAACTAAGTCTTGTTTGCAGCAATCTGTTATGTGGATCTGAAAGGACATAGGATGGATCAACGGAGACCACTGAGTCGCTAAGAGCCACTGCAAGAGTCTCATGAGTAATCTTGCTAGGGAAACTATGGTGAAAGATGCTGCCATTAATTCGAGTAGTTTAATGACTGCACGAGCTGGAACCTTGTCCTGAGAGAGTATCACTCAGACTTGACATCTTAGTCTCTGAAACCTGTGAAGTGGGAGAGAGACTAGGCAAGACTGAGTGTTGAAAGTTGCACCTATGAATTCCAGATTTTGGGTAGGAGTTAACTTGGATTTTTCTTTGGTCATAGAGATTCTTAAGGATTTCAATAAATTTTGGGTGTAATGTAAGGGTGTTACCAGTAGATGCTTTGTGCGGGTAGGAAGGAGCCAATCATTTAAATACCAAAGCACCCAGAATCCTTGCAGTCTCAAGTGAGCTGTCACCACTGCCAAGCATTTGGTAAACACTCTGGGGGCAGTAGAGAGACCAAAGGACAGCGCTCAAAATTGGTAGTGATTGGTTCCCAGCCAGAAGTGGAGGAAACTCCTGGAGCATTTGTCCATTTTTATGTGGTAATACGCATCCTGGAGTTCTATCGAGTACATCCAATCATCTTCCTCCAGAAACAGGACAGACTGAACCATGACCATCCGGAATTTCATTTGTCTGACGAACTTGTTTAGGATGCAGAAGTCCAAAATTGACCTCCAGTCCCATGTCTTCTTTGGCAGTAAAAAGAACCTAGAGAAATACCCAGAACCTATTTTGGTCTGGTGAGACTGTTTGGGTGACTGTTTCAGCAGCTTTTGAATTTCTTGAGACGCTGCCTCCCTTTGACTGGGTGGAACATTTGGGATTCACCTTAGCGGCCTTGGAAAAAGATCAAAGGGGATATTGTAATCTCTGGTTATTATCGTCTGCATCCAAGAATCTGTCGTTATGGATTGTCAGGCAAGGTGCTGCAGAGAAAAACGTCCCCCAACTGCTTCCAGAGGTAAGCAATCGGGCCATTCTTCAGGAGTGCTGATAGGGCTGTCCAGAGAAAGAATCACTGGATCCCTGATTACGTGGACTTCCTCTGCCTCTGGGGGGTCTTTCTTGATGAGTTAACCCTCTGCCTCAGGGAGAAAACTCACCACGTGTCGCGAAAAGGACCCTGGGACTTTTTGTACCACATCTTTCCACTCCTCTGATTCTTAGAATAGGATCACTGTGGGATGGAAAAACATACGCCCATGGCAGACAGGGTCTTGAGATCCTTCTCACACCTGGCTAATGTGTCCTTTACCTTTGGGCCAAAAAGAAATGCAGCATCAACAGGAGCACCGACAAAGAAAGACTTAAGAGAGTCTGCAAAGTCACATAAGCGCATCCAGGCATGACATCTCAAAACAACACCTGCTGCTCTAGCCGCACCTTCAGTAGTATGAGAAATTAACCGCATGAACGAATTAGAGATAGATTCCAGGGTGGCAAGTTGTGAGGCAATTTTGTCACATACCTCATCAGAAAATGCTTGTGCTAGAGTTACAGAGAGTTCCGTAATTGGTTCTCTCTGGAGACTGTTAAAATGTGCCAAGTAATTCAAGGACCGAATGGCAAAGTTCGATGAAGAATATACTCTCTTCCCTAGTCTAGCTGTCATCTGATACTTCTTGCTTGGAGGATGGATAGTAAAATTCTCCTCGGTGAGTTCTTTCCTAGTGGCCACCACCACCACCATAGCGTAAACTGTCAAGCCTTTGGACCAATTGGAAAATTCCTCTGGTGAGGATAACATTTTGTCTGGTCTCTGGGGGATAGGTTAAAGTGTCAGGACAGGAACAGGCATGCTGCACGATGAGCTGGATTATCAACTGCGGGCAGGGTCACCCAATAGGTACAGGGTCGAGCAATTTAAGCCTGCAAGAATACAGACTCCTCAGAGAAGGGGTTGCAGTAATCTAGCTGTTTCAGCACTTGTAGTCTCCTCATGGGGTGACAGTGGGGAATCTTCCCCATCACCATAGTCTGCATCTTTGGTAAGGGATTCTTCAAGGGAATACACATGCTTCCTCTTGCACAATCTCTTCCGGGGTACCTCCTCAGCAGCAGCATTTGAAGAGAGGACTCCTAAGAGATGCTGCCCTGCAGTAGGGTATCTTGAGGCTCTTGTGCTCAATGTCCCAGTGTTGTGGACTGTGTCAGCTGCGGTTCAGAGGCTGAATATATAGGATACTCAGACGCTGCGGGGAACCAACTGCAGACCAGCTGAGGCAAGGACCCTCTCCATCACATGGAAAGCAGGCCTGCCCGAAGAGGGATGGGAGAACGGGACTGAGAAGGACAACCTTGGAACCGGAGTCACCCCCAACTCCAACGAGCCCACCCCCAGAAAAGGAGCTCCAAAAGGACTTGGTGCCACCAAGACAACTGGAGCTATAGTAGACAGCACCGTAGAAAAAAACAGGCACTGTACTAGGAGTCACGGTGCTGACAGCCCAGTCAAGATCCTGAGGATGGCTCGGCTCTGAGTTAGTTGATGGCCAAAGGGCAGACTACGGAGCCATGTGAGGTCTACCAGTGGAAATGAAGAAGGTAGAACTGGGATAGGCATTGGTGTCAAGGACTTCAATACCTCCAAGGAGGTCAAAGGAGGAGTATATGTTGGAGTCTGTGGAGAAAAACCCTCAGCACCAGATGGGGGGAGGGAGAGTTTGGAAGGAGTTCGGATTCCTCTGGCCACCAGGAGCTGAGGCACAAGTCTCACCACATCGGATTCTGAAAGGCTCCTGGAGGAGCTGGTTGATATCCCTGATGGAGAATCATGTCGCTCTAAGAAGGGGCTGCAGTCTTATCCAAAAAAGGGATATACCATGGGGGACTATCAGGTTCAAGGGCAAGTTTCACCTTTCGGTACTGTGGCAATAAGACCAGTAAGATGTATTGGGGGGGGGGGGGGTGACCAGAGTTGGGAGAACTATTTTTGGTGCCGAAAGGGAGAATGGTGCTGTAGCAGAAATTAAAGACATGGATGGTTCAGTGTTCATGACTGGTACTGTAGTTGGTGCTTGAGGCAATGTCATCGAAGACAGTAAGGTATTAGGTAGTTGAGGTCCTAAAACAAAGGACGGCACCACAGAAGGGGTTTGAAGCCCTGGTGCTGAGGTTGTCGGAGTCAATTTAGAAACTTTAGCCTTCAGTTCTGTAGATTTTGAGTAAGTACCATGAGGAGAAGGAAAGGAATGGCTCCTTCGTTTATGTTCCTTTCTAGGAGGGGGTGAGCCCTCCAACACAGAAATAGCCTACAAAAAGGTAGTTTTTAGGAGACCTTTAAGGATTAATTTATTTTTCCTCTTGCTTAAAGTGTGGGTGCTAAAGAATTTACATATCCCATACGGTGGTTAAACAGACAAATGCGGAACACCCAAACAGTAAACACAAGACAGGTGCGTATTCGAATTTGGCAATTTCCTATTGCATCGGTCACAATGTTTAAAGCCCATTGTTCCCTTTTTATCAGACATGGCGGGACAAGATTTCCCGACAACAGTACAACTCGAAACAATTATGAAAACACATTCACACATTCAGGAAAGAGGAAATACGTAATACATACATATAAATATATATATATATATATATATATATATATATATATATATATATATATATATATATTTTAAACAACAAGAATATCCAACGGATGAACAGAGAAGAAGAAAGAAGAAAGGAGACACCAGCAATGGTACAACAAATAAATTCAAAACGGGACTCCAATAAAGGACCGGTACTAATAATATTTAAACAGCATTTGCATTTCACGGAGTGAGTCCGATGAAGCAATTTGTACTTTCGCGAAAGCGCTTACTTTTATTCTGAATAAATTTCTTTTTGTCTAGCTGTGCTGGTCTGGCACTTTTTTGTTTTAATTATATACCAGCAATGGTACGGAGAATTACCTCAGAGATAAGAAAGGCCAGTACCACCGATGGTATGAAGAATACCAAAATTGGTAAGAAATAGGAAAGAAGCACCCAAATAGGTAATACACTCTAAGAGACTATAAATAAAATGTACATGAAGTTATAGTTTAAACAAAAAAACTAAAGAAAGTTTTAAGAAGTAAAGAATTCTTAATGACTTAGCTGAGAGCTGGCTTGACAAGTCTTGATATCTACGCAGCAAGTGAGATCAGAGGTAAAAGGGAGAGGGGTACTATGGGAATGCTTAGCTCGAGAGTTTTTTTTCCAGGTGCAAACTTGTTATAAAAGCTGACTCAGTTCCAAGGACGGAACCGACACCGCATCAGTAATGAATGAAGATGAACATTAGCCAGAAAAAATGCTTGTTAGACTAAGGAACATTATAAAGTCTATTTCTTATTAGGGGTTGAAAATCGACTATCAGGGTTACTGCAAGTTAAGTGAAAAGCATTCTCAAAGGCTGGCATAACAGCAGGAATGGGGTTGGAATGCAGTATTTCCAACTGCAAAACGTCATATCATCCCCCTGAACGAAGAGGAAACTTCCTGCTGCTCCCAATGCGGCAAAAAAAACATTAATTCTGGACAGTTTCAGAATAAGAAAATTCTCAAAAACCCC
>NC_056746.1:338761967-338809467 GCF_019279795.1 Protopterus annectens
TGGGATGGGAGGATGGGATTTCTGAATAGCTATGTCTCTATACTTGAAAACATTGAAACTCAAAGTTTAACTATACACTACACAGATGTTTATCCTTTATACATATACATACACACACATACACAGATAAACACTATACCCTCCAACATTATATGTATGCAATTAGTAACACTGAGAAATTTCAGCTATTATCACGTACATTAAGCACAAATATAGCAAAACAATGACTGCAGATGTAAACAAAAGCATTAAGACTTTATCTTACCTCAATTATAAGAAAAGCAGCTCTACAAAATAAACACACACCTATACAAAAATGAAATTTCTCAAAAAAAAAAAATTCAAAATAAAACATCCCTTCCATAAGGTACACAATATAAATGACCGGTTCTCTCACTTCTCAAAACTAACTATATTACACAACAAAAAATTATCTATTTATCTCTTAAAGTAAACTGTACTAAATCTATTAATTCAAACACTTATGTTATAGATTACATGAAGCTATTCCAAAAGCAATGTAGCTGAGAAACGCCTCTCCTACAGAAATACCTCTTAAGTGGAAGCTTCCCCCCCTGTACTCTGGCGTTTATACAAACTCCAAGATCATGCAACCTCAAAGCAAGCAATAATACAGAGAATTATGCTGTAGTCTGAATTATGTCACAGTTAAGCTGCCAAACCCAATCAGTTACACTACAGGAGATCTTTACACTAACATTTAACCAAACATGCACATCTGTATACATACACACACACATATATATATATATATATATATATATATATATATATATATATATACACACACACACACACACACACACACACACACACACACACACACACACACACACAGGCTGCACTGGCTTTTGTCAGCTGGATGGTAACCCCCACCCCACCCCGGCACACAGGATCCATTTTAAATCCATTCAAGAAGTTTGCAGAGTGTGGTTTCACTGGACTGTAATCAAAAGTACCGCACAGTCTTACCATCACAGCAACAAATACAAGTAGAACTGTATGTCTACTAATGTAGGAAAATGCTCCTTAGCAGAAAATAGTTACCAACTTTGTTGTGCTGCCTTGCCCATGTCATCATTAAACTGTCTTCCATATAATGGAAAGAGTTCAAAACTAAAACACAACATCCAATGCCAAAAACCTACTTATCAAGTAGAGATGCAGAATAATTAAAGTAAAACTTTCTACTTGCAAATTACTTCAGTATTTTACTTACATCCAACACAAATTAAAAAAAAAAGAAATATTCATAAAACACACTAGTACTTATAAAAAGCATTAACAGAACTCTACAGCTAAAAGAAAAAAAAAACATTTCTGTCATATAAGTAATGTTTGCTAAATGCGCAGATATTAAAAAGAAAACATATATGTAAAGCATCTATGAATCGGAGATGAGGAACTGAATAAACTTCCATAAATTTAACACTTATCTGCAACTTTAATCCATACAGCTTTACAATACTAACATTCAAAAGGTGTTATCTGACTCAAAATATGCATACTATGACCACATATGATAAATGCATAGATTCTTGAAAGATAAAATCTTCATGATCTTTGCTACAATAAATATCCATCATTATTTTAAGACATTTAAAGTTTGCAAAGGGTAATTGAGACACAGACCTTTACACATCTACATCTGCATATAAATATTTTATGTACACAAATACAAAATATAAATGCATACTTAAGTATATAAATGTGTACATTTTGTGCCCACATACACATCAAGCACATGTCGCACAGCTCCATACACTTTTTATATAAAATATGAAATAAAACAACAAGAGCCTCAGTTTGGAACTATAAATACTTTTACTTAAAATTAAAAAAAAAAAAACAGACTAAGCACTTTTGTCAAAAACGGACTATTCTTTATTTACCTTTTAAAAAAATATATACGTGCATTCATTTAAGTAGATGTAAACACAGCCAAATGGGTACGTATACTTACTGCATATGCATACATGTATAAGTACTGTAAGCAGAGAAACCAATTAATGATGCATCAGCAGAAGTGTCTAAGGTGCTGGACTGAAGCACAGAGTCCGAGTTTACATACACACTATATTTAGAACTTACACAGCATCAGTGGAATGCTATTAGCTTACCAACTACTGGAGGATGAAATGGTGATTCTTTTAATCGTTTTTCCAGGTCTGCGAGGGATGTGTTATTAATAATTTCCTAGAAACACAAGAAGGCATAGCAGGTGAGACAGATCTGCTGGCAGGAGTGAGAAGCAGACTTTACAAATTCTAAAGAGCAACCAAATGCTGCCCTCCTGTGTTCAATGAGCAAAGTGCAGAGAAAAACAACAAAGTTCAAATACAATTCCAAATATCACATCACAAAAACTAGCACATGCAGCCTACTTCCAACACAGGCTAAAAAGCTCAGGATAAACAGCCCTCTGATAATTTTCAAGCTTAATGTATTAATTTTCAGAAAAAAAATTAAAACTTCTGTAGTCTTGTTGCATGCCAACTGCTAATGTGCTACACATCAAAATGATATTAAATATGAACGGGAGGTTCATGAAGTCCATAAAAGATGTATGAAATAAGCAATTAGGATTTCAAAAGCAAATGTAACAGGCAGCAACCACAAATGGAAACAATGAGGTGTGGGACATTATACAACTATGCAGGAAATGTCTGCTGCTGTTCTGCTCTGTACTTGGAAAGTAAAGTTCAATTACAGTATATGCAAGCACATTACAAGTGAATGAGAATGAAAACCTCATCAAGGCCAAGGACAGACAATAACTACCAGTCCATTTGACTAAGCTTCAGAATTACCCTGGAATTACACGATGCCAAATCAAAAGTTTGCTCTCATGTTCTCTGAAGAATTGAATAGTAGAAACAAGAAATGTACAAATCAAGCCAATACGGCAAAAATGCCATGGAAATGTTAGAATCATAGAAGTGAAAGAATAGTATTAGTTCTCATGTGGGACTCAAACCAAATACCTCCAGCATACCATGTTGACATCACTGCTAGAGGAAAAAAACAAGAGCCTTTTGACAGATAGGTGTTGAATTTTCCCTTAAGAACTTTACCCATTCAGCAAAAAAGCAATGCTGATTAAGGGTAAACTGCAAACATACAAACAGTAAAGCGCCTTGCTTAGGCACTGTTAAGAGTTATAGAAGTAAAAGGAGAATACCAGCTGTCATTTGTGACTTGAACCCATGAGCTGAAAAGACAACGCTATAAAGGGGAAAATCATTTGTCCATCTAGAGGCTCTTGCTGGTCTTCTGCCTTTTGGGCTGGAAGGACTGTGGCAAATATAATCAATTCAGGAGAAACACCCCCTTGAGGAGATCAGTATTATGGCCCTCACCTCAACCATGCTAGACAAATCGTAGGTTAGATGTTTACATAAGCAAGCTATTAAGAGTTCAACCTAGAACATCCTGACACACTTACATTACAGCAATTTCACAATAGGAAACTGTATTACTTCCTCTTTCTCAAGGGCAACTGTACGAAAGCGTAGATGTACCACTGTTATATTTAGTGGCTATTACCCTGCACCATTTTACTGCTTACAGAAGAGACATGGCAAAATAACAATTACTTCCTTGTCAAAGAAAGGAGGGGATTCCCACCTGGAACATCCAATATGCTGTCCATTCTACAAGCATCCACAACCTTGGTTTCTGGAACAATAAAATAAGCATGTTCCAGTGCCATGTTAGTACCATTAAATCTAAATATTCAGAAATATACACACTGCTTCATCCTAAGCCTAAGGGAGTTAACTGCATTGTTAAATGTACACGAGTAGGTAGTAGTAGTCAGCATGCCACATGCTGATATGCAGTCATGTAATACTACCATACAGATACAGCAGAAGACATGCCTACTACAGATTTATTGGTTTACTTAGTTCTTGTTTACCAATTTGAGGGTGTTCACAATAACCAGAAAAAAATTTGCAAAAGACAGAACAGACATTTCCCAACTCTTTCAAGAAGTGCTGTTACACGTTTTATATCCAATTCACCTGCCACAAAACTCAAGCAGATGGACCCAATTTAACATCTCATCTGGAGGACTATACCTCAAAAGTATAGTACCCTCACCCCCAATGCTGCACTATAGTATTAGTACTCGAAAGTAAATCCAAGTACCAAATGTAAAAATAGAACCCAGAGATTTCAGATCTCCATGGCATTAAAGGGACATGTAGTATCTGTTAAGCCACTGACACTACTCTAAGGAGTAAATGAAACAACCAAGCCACCTTTACTATACTGTTTGTGTACAATCACAGCAAGTTCAACTCCTCCCCCTTGTCCACTGAACTATATTCCCATTGGCTCACGAAGTAAAGAATGTGAAAAAAAGTCTTGTAGGATTTCTGCTGGAGAAAGTTGGACAAAAAAATGGATCTGCTTTACAGATTCAAATTTCCAAAACAATGTTAAAGTTCTGGTGATGCTGCCCTGCCACATATGTGCAAGCAGGCAAGCAAATCCAGTTCTGCACAAAGCAGCAGGAAAGCCACCCTTTAAAAGACAGTTACACTCCAAATACGTATTTTAGGTATTCAGTAAAATTCAATAAAAACCCAGTAGTTTAGCGCTTTCATCCCGATAGGGACTTCATCAGAACTACTGACAAATTCATCCATCCACTTAAATACACCTGCTAAAATCACACAACTCAATGTTAATTAGGTATTGCATTGAATACATTAAGTTAAAGAATTTGGAATGTTAATTTTTCATTTTAATGTGATATATTTAAGGTACTGGATGTTTAAGTATTTAAACATTTAAGTACGTATTCAATGCAATGAAAGCGCTAAACTACTGGATTTTTATTGAATTTTAATAAAGTACAGTGGTGTGTTCACTGGTGGTCCTTCTGGTTCTTGGCTTTAGTTACAATTTCCTATTCATAGATTATGTATTTTAGGTATCCCCAAGTATACTTCCCCTCCAAAAAATGACTGTATACTACCACATACAAGAAAATTATTATTTAGACCAGGGGTGCCCAAAAGATGGCCCTAGAGCCACAATTCGGCCCACCAAAGCATTTTATCTGGCCCTTGGTATGTCCTATAACAAACTGTTTTGAATGGACAGATACATGTGTTGGACATGTTAATGTGGCCCAACAAACCTTGCCAAGTATAAGTGACCCCTGAGCCAAAATGTTTGGACATCCATAATTTAGACATTTCTCAGTATGTCTGGCATTTCTGTTATTCAGTTTCCAAAACATGCTAAATTTGTAAGAAATCTCACAACACTTAATTTAGGAATCTGTCTCCCTGCTTCTTGCATCTTATAAACCATTATGTTTAAGACTGTTCACATTGAAAAGGCTTCCACAGCAACACATTTATGGTCTTGCTTTCATTCTCTGTTACTGGGGCTACAAACCTGGGACTCTAAAGTTACAAGTTAACCATGAAGGAAAAAAGTCAGTCGTGCTCTAACATTTGAGGCATTAGCTTAGGAATCTTAACATCTAGCTAACTAAGCAAGGGCCAGACATTTGAGTTAAAACTATTTTACTCTCTAATAAAAGCAACTAATTATAATATGGAGCAGCTGATGCAAAAAAACTCAGTAAATGTCTACAAGATGTTATCAATTACTGATCAAAACTATACAAATAGCCTCCACATAAAATTCTTAAATTCAGCCAAAATTTACAGTATTCCATATTCTAAGTGACTGAGCAAGGCATCCTGATGGAAAAGTAAGGGCAACAAATGTTGCTGTGGAGACAGAACCATTCACTGAAATAAAGTCAGTATGGTAATCTGCTTCAAGGCATTCTGGGGCAGAAAAAATATATAAAATAAACTACCTAAAAATGCTGGGATATAAACTAACACCTTCAGGCATCTCTGGTATTATCCTAGTGATGCAACTACATTTCTAATGTCATCTGTTCATATTTATATTAATTATGCCAAAACCATTCTTCATAAAAATTTATTGAAATTTTCATAATGGCCAATACAACTGCACTAATATTTGGCTTCTGACATAACTAAAAATAAATGTTGTTCATTTACTATTTATATTTTCATATTTCTTTACATATCTCATGAAAAATTACAAAGACAAACTCCTTAGCCTCAAATGAATAATTACAACCATATGAAGAAAATGCTTCTGACAGTATGTTCATAGCTAGAAAGGTTACTAATATATTGTAAGTTGTTTAAAAATGGTACAAAATGTACTTACTGGGTTTATTATGACATCAAATTTGGTTTCAGACCTAGAATTTAATGAATGTGACTAATATAAATATATCACGCTTAACTGTTGCCATTTACACTTGTTACTACAGATAGGAGTATTTATAACTATGAGAACATACTTTGATATTTGTCAAATGGCTTAGGATAAAACTATCAGAAGTTAAGTACAAACTCCAGAACTCCACTGGAGGGAATGAGATATTAATCATACAAATCAAAATCTGGTTATAGAAATTTAACAAAAATATTCAAGACCTAGGAATAGACAATGAATGAAGTCCACCTAATGACCCCTCAATATAAAGGAAAAGGGTAAATGTATACAAACTTAACCAATGTGTTTCAAAGTACCACCATTATAGGTATAAAAAGTAGTTGGTAAAGAGAAGAAAGCACAGATGGAAAATTTAAAGGCTTAAATATGCATGTTGATCTATTACTAATTAAACAGGCCAAAGACTCTGTATTTGAATAATATATTACACGTATGAAGTAGACTGTGACCAAAACAATTCCTCTTCTGAAGCCCTGCTCTGTGGCATAGAGTGACAAAGGTCTGACTTTGGCTCAGATGGCTACAGGTCCAATTAAAGTGCTCGAAAAGTTGGAGGTAGGGGACGTGACTAATTTAAAAAATGAATGGTTAGTACCTGTTCACTTGCCTTGAGGAAAGAAATGATTCTGGCTGGCTAACAAACAGTGACCTACAGTGCATCAAATATAGCTAGATCCAAATGACATGGGCTTGCAGCCCTCATGCCAGTGTCAGCAACATTCACTGCCATGCGTGTGTTAGCATACATGTTTATGGGAAAGTGCAGTATATGCCCCTGCAGTGATGCAGACACTCAAGTCGGCTAACTCCAGAAGAGAAGGAGCTTTGTTATGAAAAAATGCCAGGGTGTTAACATTAGTGAAGGCTTCCTTCTAGGCACCACTGGAAGGGTCATGGAAAGGTTGAACACCTAAGGCAGGCATTAAGGTTGCAGGGGAGGTCATATAGTGATATCAGTCTCTCCTCTGGACACCTGGGCTGCCTGACAGGATGGCTTGTATCATGAGTGCCAAGCCACTCAGTGCTTTGCAGGCTGGTGGTCTGCAGACAGGTAGGTTAAAGTAGCCTTCACACTCACATAATAACACCCTCTAGTTGGGGTTTACCTGACTTAGTGACCTCAATGCCACTGAAAGGAGCAAATAAATGGGTACAACATACTGAATGAAGGCTGACAGCAGCCAGGGAGGGGAAAAAAAACATAAAAAATGTCCTGTATAAAGGCAAGACTGTTTAGACTTTTTAAAACAGTTTAGGAAAGAAACAAAAATGTCTTACACGGGTGTGAGAAAGACTGTCAAAACCTTGGATGGAGTGTTATCCCTTATAAAGAATCCATTTAATAGGAGCATACAGATGAAAACACATTCATTGCAAGGTTACTTTATACTAAAGGCAGTCTTAATGGCTACTGCTACAGTAACAGAAACTGAAAGTGAACTTTCAGAAGAGTGACAAAAGAAAACAACCTCCTATTCTTGCCTTTGATGTACCTACAATGGAATGGTTTCAAATAAGAAAGTACGCCTTGAGGTGTGGTATTAGAACAAATGCAAACTATCCAGATCTAGACACACCATTTTCTGTACATATAACCTTTTGAAGTCTACATTATATGAGCGCAGGATACAGCTAAACAAAATTTGAGGATCATCCCCCAGTTTATCTGTTTTTCAAAGTACTTCACAGTACCCGGCCTTTGGGGAATTAGACATAGAATCACCCAAAACAGGGGTAGGTACAACTTATGCCTCAACATTCACAAGGAGACTTTCAGAAGCAAAACATCATCCTTTCAAAACAATTCCAACCATGGCGGTTTTACTTGGCGTATCTACAGCATCAGAGGTGACCTAAATGCCTGCAAGTGTAGGGATTCTACAATTTTAATATAGGCTCTTCTTTCAACTTGGAATCAGCTACATTATTAGGCATATCGAACATCTCACCAAAAACAAGAATTAAAACATGTCAGCCTGATAATTATAGGTGCTTAAGGTTTAGAATGCATAAAGCAGTGTTGAGTAGGCATAATTAGTTTAACAGTAGATATATTGACATTTTTTGACTGGATAAGGTGGGCTGGTCACCAGACACTTTTTATCCACAACCCAGGCCCATAAGGAAAACAGTTCAATACATCACATATTCAGACATGTCACACTAAGTGGAAAAGTCAACTAATTCCAATGCAAATAGAAAAAGACACTAAAATGCAGATTTACAAAAAATATTTTTTAATAAACAAATATTTACAATGTAGCCAGAGAAAAACAACTATAGAGTTACAAACAGCATTTTGAATTGTATGAATGCACGGAATTTGGCAGTGACAGTCATTCAATAGTGCTTTACAGTTTATAATGTACAGTGCTTTGTGCTTTACCACTGCCAGTACAGAAAAATTCAGGTACATCACACTCGTTAAAAACAGCAAAATATTTAGAATACAGATTCTGATGTCAAAACAGCAAGAAAAGGAAGATGGCCTTTAACATGCACCCAAATTCATATCAACAGTAAACACTGCATTTTTACACATATACCTTATTTCTCCTGACCTACATTTAAAAGTAGTGGCTTCCTACCTTTCCTGAATGCATCAACAGTAGCTTGAACCAGTATCAATGCACAATGTTTTTTTTGGGGTTTTTTTTTTGTAAATCTTTTGTTGACTGGGCCACTGTTCAGGGGGGACCCAAGGAGGTATTTATACTAAGGGAAATTTGGCCAGGGCAAAATGGAACTTTTCCTACTCTTTTTGAGAGATGCCATGGGATCTTTTACATCCAACTGAGCTAAAACCAACTAAAGCATACTGGACCTCAATTTAGCATCTCAACATAAGTATGACACAAGCAGGAGTACAGCACTCCTCTTAACTTATCCACACACTAACCAATTACTTAAGCCTAATTTCTCTACCAGGGAAGGGAGGATACCATAGATAAAGCTATTACTTAGTAAAACATTTTCAAAAACAAAACTGTGAATGCTTAATGATAATCTTTTCTAATGTACATGAATTTTCTCCCTGTAATAAATAAAAATTGAACAACTGTAGTCCCTCACATCCAGGAGTAGTTGTAAAGGTACAGAAAGACATGAAAATGAAAATTTTCTGCCTGCTAAATATTCAGCCTCCTCCTCTCAGACAGACATGTCTGTTTGTTCCCAACCACTGAGAATATTAGCCCATGTAAGTAGTGAACGCTGTCCAAAGGTGGTTGTCATTCAGATAACTCTGCATTCTTGCCAGTGCCCTGGTTACAACACATCTGTATGTAGCTTAAAAAAATAAAGAAAAAATAATTTAAAAAAAAATAAAGAAAAACTAATTAAAAAAAAATATTTGTATGTAGCTAATCCTGTTACAGAGTGAGGGGATAGGCTACTTACATCACCACAGTGATCCACAACATCTTCATCTTGCAGGCAATCACTCCTGTATCCTTGTTACAAAAGCTAAGCACCAAGTGGTGGCTTAGAAAGCCTAATATCCACCTGATGATGTACATTTGCCTCTCCCCTTCCTCCAGTAGAATACTGCAATGTGCATCCTGCTCTGCATTCCTCTGCCCAGACTGGCATGCCCATTCTCCTCAGCCATCTCCATAAAGCTTTCTGTAGCAGCTTTGGAATTAGAGTAATCGGGGGAAAGGCATAAAAGATTCCTGGGGGCCAATCGTGAATAAGTGCCTCCTTTGGTGACTCACCCGTTGGAGGGATCAAGGCGAAGTAGTTGCTGCATTTGGCATTGCTGGGCAATGCCAAAGGAGCAGCAAGGCTGGCCCCATTTGCGGGATATTACTTCTGCTACTTTCTGCTTGAGGGACCACTCGTACAGCCATAGAATGGCTCTGCTCAATTTGTCCGCAATGACGCTGGATTTCCACAGGATGTGCATTGCTATTAGAAAGCAGTTGGAGGCCATCACCAAATGTCAGACCCTAATAGCTTCTCGACAAAGCGGGTACGATCTGGTTCCTCCTTGTTTGTTGATACAACAAACTACAGACATGTTGTTGGTCTGGATCACAATTATTCCTTTAGGAAGGGAGTCTTGGAACGCTTGCACACTAAAAGCACCGCTCTCCTCTCCAGGACATTTACATGCAGGTGAGCCCCATGGTCTTGCCAGATGCCTTGAACTATCTTCCCGAGAAAATGCCCCCCCAACCCTATCTGGGAAGCATCCGTGGTCACTGTGGCTAGAGGTTGTGGAGAGATGAAGGGATGGCTTTGAAGTACTGACTGAGTGGATCCACCACTGGAGATCTTTCTTGCAGGCCTTGGTTATTATGATCTTATGAGACATTGGAAGTTCCAAAACTGACCACTGAGCAAATAGCATCCACTGGAGCAGCCTCATGTAGAGGCGGGCTTGAGGAATCAGTCTGATGGAAGCAGTCATTTTCCCTAGGACCTAGGGAACTAGTTTTGCAGTGGCTTTGGACTTTTTCACGAGAATTTTGATGAGATGACGGAGGTCGTGTACTCTGTCTTGTGAAAGACTTGCTAAGTGGCAGTGTTTCTCTCTGCTCCTATGAAGAGCAATGTTTGCAATGGCTCTAGCACAGACTTTTCGTAATTTATGGTAATGCCCAAGGAGGAGCAGAGTTGAAGGACAATCTCTTGATTCAAGTAAGTGAAGCCTGGTCAGAGTGGTTATGAGCCAATTGTCCAAGTATGGAAACATGCAGATTCCTTTGCGTCTCAGGTGAGCCGCTACTACTGCCATACATTTGGTGAACACTCTGGGGGCTGTAGTTAGACCAACGGGCATAGCTCGAACCTGGAAATGACAGGCTCCTAGCCGGAAGTGTAAGAACCTTCTGGATCATCTGTCCATTCAAATATGGTAGTACGTGTCTTGGAAGTCTTCAGAGCACATCCAATTCTCTTTTTCCAGGATTGGAAGTATGGACTGCAGTGTTACCATCCAGAACTTGGGTCTACTTAACTGATTTGTTCAAATTGCTGAGATCCAGAATGGGTCTCCAGTCCCCTGTTCTTTTCTGAACTAAAAAGAATCTTGAGTAAGTTCCAGACCCTCTCTGGTCTGCGGGGACTTCCTGGATGACCCTTTTCCTTAGCAATTCTTGAATTTGTATAGTTGCCTATTCCTTTTGACTGGATAGAACATCTGGAACAACTTGGTTTTGGGGGATAGGAAGGGAGAAGGGAAATGATATACCCTCTAGACATTGTCCTGCACCCATCTGTCATTTATCTTTAGCCAGGTTTCTTGGTGCAAAAACAATCGTCCCCCGACTGCCTCCAGAGGAGGGCAATCGGGCACTCCTTCAGGAGTGCTGGAAAGGTCTCCAAAGAAAGGTTCCCTGGAGCCTTGGTTTTGTGGACCTGCCCCTGCCACGAGGGCAGTGTCTCCAGTTATTGTTGCCCCCATTGCTTCTTGGGGAACTTTCACCTTGTGTGCCCTGATAAGACTTCTGAGATTTTCTGAACCACATTTTCCCACTACCTTTTTGATCTTTTGGGAAAGGGTCTGGTAGAAGTGGAAAAATGTACTCCAATGGCAGACAAGGTCTTACCCTCTTGTTCACACCTGGCGAGTGTTTCCTTCACTTCTGGCCCAAATAGGGATGAGCCCGTCAAAAGGGGTGTTAATGAAGGAAGACTTGAAGGGCTCCATGAAATTGCAAAGATGCATCAAGGCCTGTCTCCTAAGAGAGATACTGGAGCCTGCTGCTCTACTCGCTCCATCCACTGCATAAGAAATTAGTCTCATGGACGAGTTGACAACTGAATTCAAGGTAGCAAGCTGAGCACCGACTTTCTCTGCCACTGCATCAGCTACAGCTCCTTGAAGGGAGTCTGATAATTCTTTAGTCAGGTCCCTCTGAAGTCTTTTGAAGTGAGTTAGGCACTTCAGAGACAGTAAAGCACAAGTCCCTGATGTGAGGATGCGCTTCCCATATCTATCCATAGTTCTGGAGTCTTTATTAGGAGGATGGATAGAGATACTCGGTCTCAGAGAGTTCATTTCTAGTGGCCGCTGCCACAACCATACCATCAACTCCTATACCTTTTATAAGACAATATTTCTCTTTGGGGGCAGTAATGCATTTGTTTGGCCTCCTAGGAGTTGGGTCTATGGTGTCTGGGGTCTCCCAAGCCTTTCATGACATAAGCTCGATAAGCTCATCGAAAGGAGGAGTAACCCAAAAAATAGATGGGCGAGACCAAAGGCCTTCAGTAAGACTGACTCCTCAGCTGAAGTGGAGGAAGACTACCAATCACCTGTTTCAATAATTCTAGGATGACTCCAAAGGAGACATCTTCAGGAGGTGATCGTGGGAACCCTTCTGCCTTATCAAGGTCAGTATCGGATGTGATGGACTCTACTAGGGAGTCCAGATGCTTCCTCTTGCATGTCCTCTTCCAAGGGACCTCTTCAATAGGGTACTCTGGAGAGATTTCAGAAGAGGGGGCAATACCCTGAGGTACATGCTGAGGCCTAGCATCTCTGTCGACCTGTGGAGAGGGCTCAGGAGAACACATGGACATCTCGCCTGAAGGGGGAGGAAGAAGTGAAAAAGTGTGCATACCAGACTGTGAAGCAGTCAAAGTCCTCCTCATGACTTTAAAGGCAGACCCTCCCCACTCTGAACCGGTCCCCGGATCAGACAAGTCATCAGGGCTGAAGGTCCCTCCAAAGCAGAAGAGAGCAGCTCTGAAGCAAAGGTAGGAGAAAAGCTCACCAGTGCCGAGGGCCCCAGAGACGTAGTCGGATCCGAAAAGATCTGAGAAGTCTCCACCAACCTGGCAGGTTAGTGTCTGCTCCTAGAGGTCTCCTGCTCTGAAGGCACAGAGACGCTCAGGGCCGATGTTGGCACTGGGAAAGTTACTGGTCCTGGACTGACACAACCTGGATGTCAGAATCTTCTGGCTCCGAAGCAGGAGGATGGATCGGAGCAGGAACTATAGCAGGAGAGGGTGCTTTTGTCTGAACTGATTCCTTTGGGCTCCAGTCCACGAGAATTCTGGCCAAAGCAGTTGTCTAACAGTCTCGCCACAACACTATCCATGTCTTCATCTGGCAAACTCCTGGTAGACCTAGTGGATAGGGTAGGTGATCTTGCGGTAGCCAAAATTGGGGAAGGCTGCCTGGAAGAGATCTTCTCCACAGAAGGAGACAGACTCTTGTGTCGATCAGCGGAAGACGTAGTTGGTGCCACTGGAGATTCCTGCTCCAAGGAAGTGCTGGAGCCAGGAGGAAGTGTCTGTTCCAACAGAGCCTTTGGATACGTCAATTTCAGAGCCTTCTGCGCCGGCTCCGATAAAGGTCTCAGTTGGCTTGTCTGATGTATTGGTGCATATTGCCTCAGAAAGGAGTTTTCTAAAAGTCTTTCAAAAATCCATTTATTTTTGTTTACATTCCATTAAAACCCGCTGAGTAAAGCTGTGGCAAATGGAAAAGACTCTTGCAGGTGTAAAACCCCACGACAATACACACACAAGGTGTGTAAACCACTAAGGGGCATTTTCTTACTGCACTTTTTGCAATTTTTAAAGCCTAAAGGCTTGCTTTCCTGTTTTTCGGATATGAAAAAAGTATGAGAGAGAAAGGAAAAATAGAACAACCATTCTCACACTTAACAGACTCAAGTCCTCTAAATGGACTTGACTTGCAATCACACAAAGAAACAAAGGTTGTAGAAAAAGGGATTCTATTTTTGTTATTACATATATTTTTAAGAACTTGTTTGGAAAAGGATTACCGAAAAGGTGAGGAACGTCCTCTAACTAAAATGGATGTTTCTAAAATGTCCTCTAATTTAAATGGACATATAGAACGGGGAAGTGGGTAAAGAAGTTAAATTAAATGTTATAATTAAGTTAAATATAAGTAAGAGAGTAAGCTATGCTAAAAAATAATAATAAAGTTGTACTTAGCCCAGAACTATAACTGACTAAAAACCTCTTTGCTGCATGGTAAACGAGATCTGAGGTAACCAGGGGAAGACAATATGGGTAAAGAATGGAGCCCATGAACTTTGCTGAGGACCTTGAGCTGGAATATTGGCCGACAGATCAGACACATCGGATCCGACCCACAACTGAGAATAAAGGTGAAACTGATGACATCACATTGCACGTTATACTGAAAAGCAGTTTTGTATATTGTGCAGTCAATGTCTTGTTTTGAATGGGGGGGGTCCTTTCAATGACTGTGTGGTAATATTAAAGTAAACAACCTTTTAGTTGTACGAAATATAGGTTTTAAAATATAACCAAAGAAATGTTGAGCAGAAGCAAGTTCAAGTTAGTATGCTGCAGTAATCTCGGGCTGCTGGTGTGGGGTTTAAAAGTACACTGTTTATATCTACAATTAAGATAATTCTTTCATTTTTACGTGGACAGCTATATAGATTAATGTCCTTTGCTTAAGCTATAAACAAGCTTTTTTGCAAGCAAGCAGGCTTGAAAAATAACACAAAATTATGAAAGCCTTGAAGAAAGCTAAGCTTCTTGCACCTGCAAAGATATTAGCTTGTTTTCTTCACTAACAGATACTTTCAGTAAGAGACAAGTCTGCAACTGAACGAGTTAGCCAGGGGAATTCTGCATAGTCTGTTGAGTGAAATTACCAAAAATTCTTTCATGCATCTTTATGTTGTTAGGTTTTTTTTTTTCCTCATTGCTGACAACTTTTACATGGAGACAACCTGCCTGCAGTTGCAAGCAATTAATCTTGAGAGTTCTCAGCATTCTTTGCAAAGTCAAATTCAAAACTTAAATATACAATGATATGCAGTTCAGTGAAAATTAAAGTTTGAATTAACAGGGGTAAATAAAAGACAGTAGCCCCCCAGCAGTACTAATACTTTAATGCATTTAACAGAACACTGCATAATTTAGGTTAACTTAAAGGCTGCCAGTACACTTTTTCTTGGAGCTTAAAATTGATGCTTTCTGAAAGCATACAAGCAGTTTTTTTTCCACATCTGGGAGGGGAATGGAGATAAGACAGCAGCTGGTTTAAGTGGAACACGGGCTGTAACATGAGCTTTAGCATGGGTGATCTTAATTCTAGATTAGGTTATGCCTGTGAGTACAGCTGATGATTTGGGACAACTGTTCCTATCTGGAGGGTTAAACTTCATTTGTTGAAAATGTACAGTTTTGTGTATTTGTTCTTGGTTTATAGGGGATGGAAGTGTCCTTAAAATGTAGTCCTCCAAGTGAAAAATCATAATCACCTAGGATTCGGTTGCTTATCTAGAGGATTAATGTCTTTTCCCATGCTTCCAAGGATATAGCCACAGCAAACTTTCATTTCCCATTCTTGGTTACTCTCCTTCAGAGACTTTTTGCATCTCTTGGTATGGTTTCTATACCATATTTATCAGGCCTTTCAGTTTTTTTTCTGTACAGGTCCTGAGTTCAATCAAGAACTCTACTAGTTGAGGCAGCTGAACTACAGGGCCTCCTATTACTAATGATCTATTACAGCCTTGTCCATACCCCAAAAACGTTATCCTACCTCCTCCTTGCAAGTTATATTTCTTTTTTGTCGGCTCACAGAAAAGACAGCTCTCCTTTTTACATCCAGACCTTTAAAGTACTGATTTTATTATGCCATATTGTTGCAGCGTTTGTTATTCAGTCTAGTATTCCAGGGATCCAATCCTATGAGCAAGATTTTCTGAAGCCAGTTACTAACTTCCCACCACTTTATAAAGTCCTTATCTATGTCCATCACTCTACACATGAAGACAGCATTACTGCGCCCCCATATGAACATTTTAGCTTCTGAGTTATATGGCACCTCTGTTTAAGCACTATTTCCTTCCATACAGAGTTGCACTCTTCACAAGGAATATGTTAGGGTTAATCTATACATCTGGGACCATCAAAGCTTTTATCAGGACATCCTAGCATATTCATTCTTCCAATATTTATTTTACTTATTTGGCCAGCCATCTGCCCCCACCTGAACAATCAGCCCATTCATTCTCCCACTGTTGGGGCAATGGTTGCCCCTAGCCTACCATTACGGGAGGGGTGGTAGGCCAGCAGACTTCATGTAGGCAGGCATATAGCGTAGTTAAAGATATTTTACTTTTTTTATTCTAGCCCCTTTGTGCATGCGTCTGTGACAATGTGTGTGTAACACATGTAATCAGTGCTGCACAGCCTTTCACTTTTAGGTCTAGAGTTAAAGTAGCTCATGAGGAATGAAAGGTAACAGGTTCTGTAAGGTCAACATTTTGAACTTTGCAACTTTCCTGTGCAGATTTAATGAATTAAGTATCTAGTATTTGTCTCCAAGAGGTCTCTTTTTTTAGTACCAGAAACATTCTGGAATAGAAGCCTTTGCCCTTTTAACTTAGAGGCAATGGTTCTATAACTCACTGGATGCACAAGTACTGAAGAACTTAAGAAAAAAAAACTGTGAAAGGACATTTTTGTATCCAGTGCCATTTGTAACCTATGCAACACTTAACACCCAGGAGTTTGAAACACACGTTTGCCTAGGAGAAATACTGAAGAGCAGTTCTAGGGACAGATATGAAGAAATCTTAGCCAGGAGAGAGGAACAGGTTAAAGAATACTGGTATAATCATACTGTTGGTCTGTCCCTTTTTCCTGAAAAGATCCCACTTTTTTTGTTTGTTTTTTGTTTTTTTAATTGTCAGCCTCCAGCCATTTTTTTTTTGCATGTTTGCCAGACAAACACTGGTTTTATTTGTCATTTTTCTTTAATGGGTGGGCCTGTAAGATTTGTATGGGGGTACATGAAACATCTTAGAAACTAAATACATTTCTCCCTTTTATCTTGCTGTTTGAAAACCTGAGTAGCAGAAGAACCAAACAATTCCTCCTCATCTAAAGCGGAATCCAAGATTTCAGACTACCTCATCAGCAAACTTTTGGTTACATACCTAAGAATATCTTCAACACTGTAGCATTAGCAGTGGCCCCAGATACATTATCTTCTTCAAAGCATGTTTAGATACATGAGAAAGGGTAGAAACAGTTTGGTACTCTGTAGTCTATTAGGTTAGATAGAGCATGAAAAAACAGAATTTCCATGTCAGTACTGTTCAAGCACTTGTACACACACTAACAGAATCAAAATGACTGGTAGACTGTCATGAAGTGAACAAACGTTATACTAAAATTCCTGCCTATTCCTTTGTAAAGTTTTCTGTCTCACAAAACTCAAAGTTTGCATAAGCAGGACACAATTTTTCACAAAATTCACCTAGAATTCCTTAATAAATATTCTAAGCTAAAAAGTAGCAGTCCTTGATAGGAAGTTACCAATAATGTGAAAAATGGTAAAAACTACAAGAAAAATCTAACCAAGCTAGAGAATCCACTGTATGATTCCTTAAAACTCTTGTGAGGCACGTGGGATATATTGCAAATGACCCCTTAAGGGCATCAGGAATTTCAGCTATACGTCAGTACTGAATGCCCATGTCTTTTTTCTTTTTAAAACTTACGGGCAAATTCAGGCTAATAAAGTCAAATCCCACTAGCTGTGGACATGCATGTTTCAGCCTTCTTATGGCCTCGTCAGCACAGCGCAAGTGGTCTGTTTGGCTAACTTTTAGAAACACAGGGTTGTCGTACCCAGCTGATGTCCATAACCATGAGGGTGTCTGCAAAATATCCCAACAAGCCAAAAAAGTCATTAGAAACGTGTGAACGGAGAAAGGAGATTATGCTGAGAGGGTTGACTGCAATTAGGGATACAGACAAAAGGCAAAGGGGGGCTAGAATTTATTGGAGAAAACTGGCAAATGAACCAAGGTATTGGGAGCAAATAACTAAAGAAAAAAGATGACAGAATGGGAAGATGCTAAGTATTTATTTGGACTGCAGGTTAGACTGCCTTCCCTATCAAGGATTGATAGAGTATATGCAAAGAGAAAGAAATAGGAGGGTCCTAATTGAAAGACTAGCACTGGCAGAGTTGTTAGAATCTAGAACAGAAGCTGCCATTAAAAAAAGGAACAATTGGAGCATATAAAATATTGCATGATAACTATAAGAATCAATCAGAGGAGCTTAGAAAGCATTGGGAAAAGAGATTGGATAAGCAATTCACAAAGAAACAATGGAAGTATACATGTGTACCTCCTAAATCTGCAACAAAATCTAGAAGATTTAGCATTTTTGCTTGGAAATGTTTACACAGATATATTTATATCCAAAGGAGACTTAAAAGAATTTTCTTCAGGTAGACAGCAAATGTTGGAGATCTGGCAGGGAAGAAAGAGGTAATTCGGAACATATTTTCTGGGAGTGCAGTGAGTTGGTGGACTGTAACGATTCCCTGCAGGATGCACTGTCAGAGATGCTGGGTGGGAAGATTGGTATGACACGGGAGCGGATTCTTCTGAGATATGATACAGAATCAGAATTGCCTAGACATGGTTCATAGGTGTGTACTATGCTAATGGCCCAGGAGCCTTTACAAGCCTAGCCCATAGGTTGGCCTTGCTGTCTCTAATTATGGATGCCAAAAAAGCAATTACTAGAAAATGGAAATCAAAATCTAAACCAACTGTATTAAAAGTAGTGAATATAGTAACAGAGATAAAACAAGTGGAACTGAGATCTTTAGAAAACGATAGAAGCAAACTACATAGGAAAATGGTAATTGTGGGAAAAATCTATACAGGGGTCTAATGAGGTTTAAAAGAAGGCAGGACTTAAATGAGCTAAGTAATGTTTAACTGAAAATGATGGGGTAGATTATATGTGATGTACAGGGGATATAAAAAGTATACACACCCCTGTTAAAATGCCAGATTTTTGCGATATAAAAAATGAGACCACAATAAATTATTTCAAAATTTTTCTCGCCTTTAATGTGACCTATAACCTGTAAGATTCAATTGAAAAACAAATCTAAGGGAAAAAATATAAAAAATAAATGGAAAATAAGGCTGGTTGCATAAGTGTGCACACCCTTAAACTAATACTTTGTTGAAGCACCTTTTGATTTAATTACAACATTCAGTCTTCTTGGGTAGGAGTCTATCAGCATGGTACATCTTGACTTGGCAATATTTGCCCACTCTTCCTTGCAAAAGTGCTCCAAATCTGTCAGATTGTGGGGGCATCTGTTGTGCACAGCCCTCGGCAGGTCACCTCACAGATTTTCTACTGGATTTAGGTCTGGACTCCAGCTGGGCCCATTCCAAAACTTTAATTTTCTTCTGGTGAAGCCATTCTTTAGTTGATTTTGATATATGCTTGGGGTCACTGTCATGCTGAAAGGTGAAATTCCTCTTCATCTTCAGCTTTCTAGCAGACACCTGAAGGTTTTGGGCCAAAGTGATATTTGGAACTGTTCATAATTCCCTCCACCTTGACTAAAGCCCCAGTTCCAGCTGAAGAAAAGCAACGCCAAAGCATGATACTTCCACCACCATGCTTCACCTTGGGGATGGTGTTCTTTTGGTGATGCAGAGTTTTGTTTTTGTGCCAAACATACCTTTTGGGACTGTGGCCAAAAAGTTCAACCTTGGTCTCATCAGACCATAAAAACAAGTTATGTACTCACCATAACGTTCCATGTTGGTAGTCCATCTCACCCTTCATTTTTACATATGGGTTTGGAGCCGATCCTCGGCTCCGACTCAGCCGATTTTCAAGCTCGAAGACTTCTGGTTGGCTCGTGGCTAAGCAGGTATCCCACGGTGCACCAGTGCAATCCCCAGATCTTGTTAGCTGCTCACTAGAAATAGAAAGAAACCCCTAACCAACAAACAAATACTAAAGAGTTGCCAACCAAGAAATTTACAGTAGTGCCTCCAGATCTTCCAGGGTGGGGGCAGGAGGGCAGGTTGGTAAAAAATGAAGGGTGATATGGACTACTAACATGAAATATTATGGTGAGTACATAACTTCTTTATGTTAGGTAGTCCAATCTCACCTTCATTTTTACATATGGGACAGCGTCCCTAGTGCCTTATTCTTGGTTGGCTCATTGGAAGATACTCCTGAGCACCGTGGAGCCAAAGGATGCTCTACCCCTAGAAACCAAATCCAACTTATGAGTAATTAAGGTGTGAGGGGTAGCC
Source organism: Protopterus annectens (assembly GCF_019279795.1). Lineage (NCBI taxonomy): Eukaryota > Metazoa > Chordata > Ceratodontiformes > Protopteridae > Protopterus > Protopterus annectens. Next base: position 338,782,367 of record NC_056746.1, read on the forward strand.
AACGTAGCTGCTGCACAGATATAATCAATTGGTACCCTGGCTTGAAAGGCTGCAGAGGTAGACAGAGACCTGGTAGAGTGAGCCTTGATCCTGTGGGATAAAGATCTGCCATTCCAAACTGTAGATGAAAGCTATGCAACTTAAAATCCAGTTAGACAATGTCACCTTAGAAGCTGGTAAGCATAATCTGGAATCAGAAAAGGAAATGAACAACTGGTCTGACTTCCAAAATTCTTTGATCCATTGCAAATAAAAACGTAGCTGTCTATGAACATCCAACTGGTGGAAAGGATATTCAGCTGCATTGCTATGACTGGGAAAGAAAACTGGAAGCTCAATGGACTGGTTCAATGTGGCAGAAGAACAAACGAAGGATTGGTATGTAAAGAAACCCTGTCTTTATGAAAGACTAAATAAGGTGGCTTAATAAACAGGGCATGTAGCTTAGAAACACATCTGGCTGATGTAATAGCTACTAAGAACACAGTCTTCCAAGACAAATACTTTAAGGAAGCTGAATGAGATGGTTCAAAGGGAAGGGATGTTAGTTTGGACAACATAAGTCCCAAGAAGCCACAGGTTCCTGTAATGGTGGTCTCAGTAAAGTGGCTCCTCTCACGAAAGTTTTGCATAACTTATGAGACATAAGGTTGACATTTGGAGATGACAAATAAAAATGTGAGATAGCTGCCAATTGTACTTTGATGGTGGCTGCGGCAGATCCCTGCTGAAAAAGCTCCGAAAGGAATTCCAGAATCACAGGAACGGCAGCGGTGTAAGGATCCACTTTCATTTTCTGTGCCCAAATAGAGAACCTTTTCCATTTACTATCATACAGCCTTCTGGTTGATGGTTTACACGAGGATAAAAGAATATGGGACACTGATGATGAAACATCATGAAGCCTGACTAGAGATGGAACTGGAGCAGGCAAGCTATCAATTTGAGGGTGTGGAGAGAGGGGTGTAGCGAACCCGACATGTAGGTCAATAGATGTGGAACTGGGTCCAGGATCGTCCAGGAGAAGAGACTCGAGGAAGGGGAACTAGACCTGACGAGGCCAGTAAGGATTAGCTTGCTTCCCAGTCAGTTGGCTTTCTGTATCACTTTGGGGATAAGAGGGAATGGAGGAAAGGCATAGAGAAGTCCCATGGGCCAATCGTGGACCAGAGCATCTCTGGGTACTTCCCCAGGAGGGCGAATTAGGGAAAAATAACTGCGGCACTTGGCACTGACTGGACTGACAAAAAGGTTGCAGCAAGGTTGTCCCAATTTTCGGAAAATCTGTTCCACTATTTCCTGTTTCAGAGACCACTCGTGGGGCAGCAAGACTGCCTGGCTCAGCTTGTCGGCTATCACGTTGGTTGTCTCCGGAATGTGCATTGCCACCAGAAAGCACTGGGAAGAAATTGCCCATTCCCAAACTTGCATAACCTCTTGACAGAGTGGGTAAGATCTGGTACCGCCCTGTTTGTTGATATACCACACAACCGACATGTTGTCCGATTGTATCGCAATCATCCCTGGAGGAAGAAGGTCCTGAAGTGCCTGCAACACCAGAAGCACTACTCTCATCACCAGAACGTTGATATGCAGGTGAGCCTCGTGTTCTCGTCATGTGCCGTAGACAGTCCTGCCAAGATAATGCTCCCCCCACCCGACATGGGAGGCATATGTGGTCACAGTGGCAATGGGTTGGGTAGGCACAAAGGGAGCTCCCGTGAACAAGTTGTTGGGGGCTATCCAGCAACGAAGGTCCTTTTTGCATGATTCTGTCAGCAGAATAGGGTGATTCAGCAGCAGATATTGGAATGACCACTGGGAGAACAGGAGCCATTGAAGGATTCTTATGTGCAAACTGGCTAAAGGTATTAACAGAATGGTTGAGGCCATCGTTCCAAGAAGTTGAAGAATCCATTTTGCTTTGACCTTCACAAGCGGAAAAAGATACTGAACTTGTGAGATGAGGTTTTGTGCTCTTTCGGCGGGAAGACGAACTGTCATATCCACTGTGTCTACCTCTGCGCCTATAAAATTCACAGATTGTGAGGGCAGTAATGCAGATTTTTCCCAATTTATGGAGATCCCAAGTTGAGCACAAATCTGGATGGTGGCATCCCTGTTTTGGAGAAGTATATGCCTGGTGGGGGCGGTCAGGAGCCAGTCGTCCAAATACGGAAACACCTGGAATTCCTGACGTCTCAGGTGAGCTGTCACTACTGCCATGCATTTGGGGAACACCCTGAGGGCTGTGGTGAGACCAAAGGGCAGAGCATGAAACTGATAATGGCTGGCTCCCAGCCGGAAGTGCAGATACCTCCTTGCCACCTTGTCCATTTTTATATGGTAGTAGGTGTCTTGGAGATCCAGAGAGCACATCCAATACTCTTTTTCCCTAACAACAGGAGTATCGACTGCAGTGTGACCATCCGAAACTTGTCCTTGTTCACGGATTCGTTTAACCTGCTGAGGTCCAATATTGGCCGCCAGTCTCCATTTCGCTTTGGGACTAAAAAGAACCTGGAGTAAGTTCCGGATCCTGTCTGGTCTGCTGGGACGGGCTGGATGACTCTTTTTGAGAGCAACATGTTGATCTCCACAGTTGCCTGATCCTTGTGATTGGGTGGAACATCTGGCATCTTCTTGGGAACAAACGGTTGAAGGGAAAAGGGTATGATATAGCCTCTGGTAACAACTCTTTGTACCCACTTGTCTTGGGTTACATTTAGCCAGGCTTCTGAATACAAAGAGATGTGACCCCCGATTGGCCCATGAGAAACGCAGCCCCACATCAGGAGTGCTGATAAGGCCGCCCTCGAAAGGAACCACAGCCTTGAGGACCGCCCCAGCCTCTAGGGCGATGTCTACCATTTCCCTCCTCCTCTGCCTCTAAAGGAGGATTCACTGTGTGTGTACGGAAAGGCCCTCTGGGACTTTTTGAACCACATCTTACCTCCCCTTTGACCTTTGTGGTACGGTCAAGAGGGGACGGTAAAACGGACTCCCACAGCAGAGACCGTCTTTCCTTCCTGTTCACACAGAGTGTTTCTTTCACCTTGGAACCAAACAAGGAGGAACCATCAAATGGGGCGTTGGTAAAGGTGGTCTTAAAAGGCTCCGCAAAGTTACACAAGCGCATCCAGGAGTGGTGCCTAAGGGCAACTCCTGAACCCGCTGCTCTGCTCGTTCCATCAGCCACATGAGAGACAAGCCACATGGAGGAGTTAACTACCGAATTTAGGGTGGACAACTGTGCAAAGATCCTATCAGGGACTCTCTCAGGACAAGCACCCTGTATGGAATCTCTTAACTCCTTGAGAAGATCCCTCTGCAACCTCATGAAATGGGTAAGATAGTTCAGAGATCGAAGAGTAAAAGCCGCTGAATTAAATACACCGTTCCCAAATCTGTCCATCTGTCGAGACTCCTTGTTTGGCGGTTGAACAGAGGAAAAAGTCTCCGCCAACTCCTCCTTCGTGGCTGCCGCCAGCACCATGGCATCTACGGGAATGGCCGTATTCAAGAATTCTTTTCCAGGAGGGGCAGACAGGAACTTATTTGGTCTTCTAGGGACTGGCTCCATGGCATCGGGAGTATCCCACAACTTCTGACTAACCAGATCCATTAGCTTGTCGAAAGGTGGAGACACCCAAGAGGCAGAGGGTTAAGACCCGAAAGCCTTCAGGTACACAGACTCATCAGAAGGGTTGACAGTGGGCCAGTCGCACCTCTGTTTAAGTATCTCCAGAATGACCACAAAGGAGACATCATCAGAGGACGACTTAGTGGACCCCTCCAACTCATCAAAGTTAGTGTCCAAAGTCAGAGACATATTGGGAGTCAATAAGCTTCCTCTTTAATACTCTCTTCCAAGGGTGCTCCATGAAAGGACCTTCTGGGGAGGCCCCGGAAGAGTGGGCGCCACCAGCCGGTGGCTCCTGAGGCTGTGGGTCTCTACTGTCACCAGAAAGAGTAGGTACTGAGACCGAAGTGGGAGCCATGGGGGGAAGAATGCTTGTACCACTGGCAGAGGCTGTCAAATGCGACAGCACACTCCTCATCACCTCAAAAGCAGACCTCTCCGGCTACGAAGACCGTCCCCGCTCTGAAGAGACAAAGGACGGTGCCGAAGCCCGAGCCATCGGTTCCGAGATAGATGCAGGGTCCGAGCTCACCCTGGTGGAAGCACCAAGAGGAAGGCTCAGAACCAACGAAGAGCGATTCAAACCCTCCCCCTTGGCATCGACAGAAGAGCTTCAGTCCCTGAACATGACAGACAGAGCCGAGCGTGTCGGAGCCGAACTCTGCTCCAATGCAACAGCAAGGGGAGCCGGAGCTGAGGGTTCCTCCGTTGGTAACAAGCACTCCGGCTCCGAAAAACCAACATGGCTCAGAGGAGGAATCACGGATGAGAACAAGACTGGTTCGAGTGGCTCCGGAGTCAATTGCATCGGAGCCAACAAAAATTTAGGCATGGCAGACGACTTCAGGAGTCTCAGTACCACTCTCTCCACATCATCTTCCGAAAGACTACAGGAAGAGCTAGAAGATAAAGCTGGGGATCTTGACCTAGCAGGCATTGGAGATTTGACCATCAAGGAGACTGGTAGGGACTCTACAGACCAGCTCCGAGAAGCAGAGTCAACTATTTCCAAGGGTTCAACAGTCGGCACTGAAGCACCTGTGACTGACTCTGAAACCACGGTGCCCTCATTCGGCTCCGAAGACTGAGGAGTCGAGGAGGCAGATTTTGTTAATTTGGCAGGCAGCTCTGAAACACCAGCCAGTGCCAGAGAAGGCCTTTTTGAACTTTTTGATTTTGAGACAGATCTTGACTTTACAGATTTAGATGAAGAAGGTGAAGAACCAGATAAAGCTTCCTCGAAGGTTGGCTTCAGAAGACCTCTGAGTATCAGTTTCTTTCTCTCTTGCAACACTCTAGGAGAGAAGGCATGACAGAACAAACATGATTCTTCCAAATGGATGGCTCCCAAGCAGTAGACACAGCTAATGTGGCCATCCGTCAAAAACATTTTCTGGGAGCACTTCATACATTTTTTTAAACCCAGAGGGTTTGTGCTCCTTGCTATCCTTAGACATTGCAACACACAAGCAACCAGAGGAGAAAAGAGAAAGAGAATGACTGAGGATTAGGTCCTCTAACTAAAACAGGCCTAGCCCTGCAGAAGAATTACATGAGGACTAGGTCCTCTAAGTTAAACGGGCCTAGCTTGGTGCAAGAAAAAAACTAGGTCTTTCACTAAACAACAGACAGATATTCAGTCACACGAGCCAAGCCCTGTGAAGAACTGAGTCTTCTAATTCAAAAGACCAAGTATACCACAACATAAACATACACACACACACACACACACACACACACACACACACACACACACACACACACACACACGCTCAAAAGGTAGGAGAAACATTTGCAACTGTAAAGTGATTAAGACTTTAGCGGGTCCCCGCTAAAGACCACCAGTCAACAATAATCGATTGACAGAAAAGTAATCAATGGGAGCCCTTATTGATTAAGAATGGCGAAACCGCCAAAACTAACTGTCTAGACAATAAATCACAACTGCACCTAACTACTGATACACAGGAGACTACTACTGGTCACACAAGACCACAAGGCAATTAAGGCAAACCCTATATGTATACTTTCCAGTAAATAACAGGAAAATGGCGAAACCGCCAAAACTAACGATTTAGGCAAAAAGCGCAACTGCGCCTAACTACTGGTACACAGGATACTACTACTACGGTCACACAAGACAATTAAGATAAAGCCCTATATATATATGAATATTTTGAGTAAATATGCAAAAAAACACTAGTTAATGAAAAATGCAAAAACTTAGCCAGAGCCAAGAGAAGCACATCCGAACGCATCAATGCGGCAAACGAGATCTGGGGATTGCAGTGGTGCACCATGGGATACATGCTTAGCCACGAGCCAACCAGAAGTCTTTGGGCTTGAAAATCAGCAGAGTCAGAGCTGAGGATCGGCTCTGAACCCGTATGTAAAAATGAAGGTGAGATTGGACTACCTAACATCACATTTTCCCACATGCTTTTGGAAGACTTGATGTATAGTTTTGCAAATTTTAGCCGGGTATGGATGTTTTTGTATGTAAGAAAAGGCTTCTGTCTTGCAATCCTACCCCATAGTCCAGACATATGGGCAATACAGGAGATTGATGTCACATGTAGTACACAACCAACCAGAAATTCCTGCAGCTTCTTCAGTGTTGCTGTAGGTCTCTTGGCAGGCTCCATGACCAGTTTTTATCTAGTCTTTTCATCAATTTTGAAGGGACGTCCAGTTCTTTGCAACGTCACTGTTGTCCCATATTTTCCCCACTTTTTGATGGCTGTCTTCACTATGTTCTATGGTATATCCAATGTTGTGGTAATTTTTTGTACCCTTCTCCTGACTGATACTTTTCAACAATGAGATCCCTTTGATGCTTTGCAAGCTCTCTGCAAATGATGGCTTTTGCTGTAGCAGGCAACTGAGTAAATGTCAGGAAAATCCTACTAGGACAGCTGAAGTTTATTTGGGATTAATCGGTCTTTTTAATTGATGGCAGGTGTGTACCCAAGAACACTGAATGCTGTAATTAAATCAAAAAGTGCTTCAACAAAGTATTAGTTTAAGGGTACACACATACACAACCAGTTTAATGTATGTGCTTTATTATTTATATTTTTTCCCCTAACAGATTTGTTTGTTTTTCAATTGAATTATACAGGTTATAGGTCACATTAAAAGTGGGAAAAGTTTTGAAATGATTTATTGTGGTTTAATTTTTTTACATCACAAAAACCTGGCATTTTAACAGGGGTGTGTACACTTTTTATACCCCCTGTATAATGTTCACAACTAAAATTGTGTCGGTGTGGTTTGTTTTCATTTACATAAATATGATTACTTATGTCGTAAGTGGAGGTTTAATAAAGGTGTTTCTTGTTTAACAAAGGGGTGCAGGAACTGAAAAATGTATGTAGTGTTGCTTAGGTTATATCATATAGAGCAATATATGTGAATCGATGTTTAATTTTAACTTAATACAGTTTGATTACTTGCATATAAATGTACCTATGTCATAAGGGATAATTCAATAAAGGTGCTAAAAAGTGAGCTGTGAAACAGGATAGTCTGCTTCTTGCTCTTCTTGGAATAAAGACCACAGAAGTACTTGTGAAACCACTTCTACTGTTTCTGACAGAAGGAAGGGAGCATGAGAGCTGGCTAGAAGAATCAACAGCATGTTGGAAATGAAACAGGATTTGGGAGATGGAGATGAACAGTAATAAAACCAGTAACTTAAAGGAAAACTCCAGGCTCAAACACAAATGAACTCAACTGCAAGTGTTCTTTTATCCCTGTGAACTGATCTCAGCTATCTGCGGTTACCAGAATGCAACAATAAGTTAGTTAGGACTACATTTCGTACTTTCACTCACGTAGGGCAGGAAAACCCATCCCTCATTCTTTAGTATCGCATCCTTTGAGGTGGACTAGGTCTCCACGTTCATGACATACCTTAGACAAAATCAAATAAGTAGTTTCCTCTCCTGCTGATCATCCCACACTGTGACCGACATTATCTAGGATGGCCCGTTTATCAGCTATTATAAAGTCCTGCATAACTTGTTGTGGAACTCCTTATTTAGTCCACTGTTTCCTTCAGGGGTAAAAAACAGCATTGGATCAAGAGTTTCCTCCAGCGAATCTGCAGGCAAAGTCTCCCAAAAAATACATTAGTTGATTGCAGTGCTTTGGTAAGTAGACTGCATACAAATTTCTGCCGCAAAATTATTATTAGGTCTTGTTCTGTGTTAGTGCTGCAAGGCTTTCTGTTACTATTTTCCTGGTTTTGTTATACGTTCTTCAAATCCAATCACCCTGCTGCAGTGTGTGCATGTATGTGTATGAGTGTTTCTGCCTGCATGTGTGCGAGCGAATGCGTGCCTGAAAGCAGTATGCATGTCTGTGTGAATGCAGAAAAGGCTGTGTTTGCATGTATGAATGCTGAACAGACTGTGCCTGTGCGTATGGGAGAGAGAGAGTTGCCGATGCATGAGAAAATGAATAATGAGCGTCTGAAACCAGAATGTGTGTGTGTGTCTGTATGTATGAGAGACGGGGTGTGACATGCATCTGATCATGTGTTTAGTGTGCTAGAGAAAAGGAGCATCTATTTTCTTTCTTTTTTTCTTTTTATCCTGTAAGCAATTTGTATCTTTTGTATAATTTGCAGAGCTGCAGGATATAGATCGAACTGTAATAAGCCGATCGCTTACAATGTATCAGAACAGCTTATTACAGTGAAGTCCGTTTTTTTTTTGTATATTTTTTTCTTTTCTTTTTTTGGTGGGGCTCTTGCTGAGGGGGGTGTGGTGCTGGACCCAAGCACTACCAATACTTGTGTAAATATCAAGTTTTCCCCCCGGTTTGCAAGAAAACATCTATATCCAACTTGGATATCCAAGACAAACAAATCAGCCGTAAGGCTTGACGTTCCTGCGAAAATCTATACAGTCCAGTGGTTTGCCAGCAGTATTTTGCTGTGTGTATGTATGTGTATGAGTGTGTTTCTCATTCTGATTGCATGTGGGTTCGTGAATGCATGCATGAAGGCAGAATGTCTGTGTGTGCGAATGCAGAAGAGACTGTGCGTGTGTGTGTATGATAGAGTTAGCGACGCATGACAGAATGAACAGTTTGTGCGAGAAAGCAATGTGTATGTCTGTGTCAATGCAGAAAAGGGTTTATATGCATGTGGATGAGAGAGTAGGCAATGCTTGAGATGCTGAACAGTGCGCGTGTGAAAGCAGAATGTGTGTGTCTGGTTGTGTGAATTCTGAACAGACTGTGTCGGTGAGTATATGACAGAGTTGCCGATGCATGAGAAAATGAATAGTGCATGTCTGAAAGCCAAATGTCTGCATGTGTCTGTGTGTATGAGAGACGGGGGGGGTGTGGCATCAATCTGGCCATCTGTTTAGTGTGTGCAAAACTGCAACGTTCCCTTATTTTTATTTATTTATTTTATTCAGCATTTAATTAAAAATTCACATTTGCATCTGCCACTTCAACTAAGAGCAGGGACTATAGATCTAAGTGTAATAAGCCGATCACTTACAGTGTACTGATTGGCTTATTACCGTGAAGTCCTTTTTTTTTTTCTTTCCTTTTTTCCTTTTTGAGGGGCTCTTGCTGAGGGGGTTGCTGGATCATACCATACCTCTCAACCTCTTAGAACCAAAAATCAGGACAATGCCACAAATAATGGGGGGGACAGACAAAGGACCAAAAATATGGACTTATTTTTAATATTGCTCTTACAAACTTAGAAAATTGATAGAATAACAGGTTTTGCATTAGCATGAATTTTCTAAATAGTAGGATGTCTGAAACTTAAAAGTTTGACCTTATTTTTGGACTTCAAGCAGATTGTTGTAGGCATCCCTTATGAAGGGTGTGTGACTACCTTATTCATCTATTTCTCTTTGCCTTGGAACCTGATACAGTTTCTTTGTCCAATCTACTGCGTGTTTTCCTGAACCTGGTCGAGTGCCACAGATGGCCTGTTCTTAGCTTTCCTGGGTGGGCAACTGAGCACTGGCCGGCCAGCAGATTATTGACCCGGGGCTACTAGGCTTCATGGCAGGCAAATAAATTATAGGATCATAGGAAGTTACTAGACTATTGGCCCTGAGGCCCGTATAAGCCTAGCCAAGAGTTTAGCCCATGCATAGACAAATCAGCACCCAATGTGCATGTCCAGCAGGGACACGGGTGGAATCTCAGGGATGTATTTTCTATTTCCCATCCAGTTATCCTGATTGTGCTTAAAAGGGGTTAAAGAGGTATTCTGCTTGACGTGGAGAGGGAGTCTATTCCATAGATGGGGGAGTCTCTGGGACACAAAATTGTCTCACCAGCAAGTCCTATTAACATCACAGACCAAGTTGTTCCCAAGTCAGAGTATGATTACAATTCATGAAATTAGTATTGTTTCAGTCTTTGATGTCAGCCAAAAGTGCACTTTGCAGCACCTCCAATGTGTGCAGTAATTACTCCTTTTGCAATTCGTATGGAGCGACATTGCTTGGTATTTTATTTAAATAGGATTGTAGACTCTGTTCTGTTAAATAGGACTGTAGACTATGTTAAAGCATATTGACGCTTGTAAGATCACATTCTATAATAGCATTTTGCTTTAAAAGCTATTGATATACTATTTCTGGGATTCTGAAAGACCCCAGCACTTACAATAAGGCCTGCAGTAAAAAGACCTTGTTTCCACAATGTGGATATTTGTGATTAATAGAAATATTAGCTGCAATAAGTAAAAAAAAAAAAAAAAAAAAAAAACTCATTATCAGCTATTTTTCCTGTCTCTGAATTGATGTAAAGTCTGTATATAAAAATACAGTAGCATTTGTACATTGCGTTATAAAGTTTGGGTTTTGTAGGAATGACAGAGTGAATTTCAGGTTTTTTCCTTGTGTTTGTCCATTCCATTTTTATTTCTGTTAGACATTTTATCCAATCAGAAGGTATTGGATATTTGTATATGCCCGAGCTCTTCTTTCCTTGACCTCCACTCAAAATGAGCCACAACCCAGTCGTCCTTTCTGACATTACAACTGAAATGATTAACCAAACAAATGATCGCACAGGCAAACAAAAAGACAAACAGCCAAACTAGCCAAAAATGTAATGTTTGTGGTGCACTACATTTAGAGTTAGTTGGATCTTTCGGCTTTTTCCGGTTAGGGGTCACCACAGCGGAACTCCAGTCTGCTAATGATTGGCAGTAGATTTTTATGTGCAGAGTTGCCGGCCCTGACGCACAACCTTAAACGAAGGTACGCCCAGTCACACATGTCTCCACACAGAACATGCTCTAGCTGAGAATCGAACAGGACAACGTCTAGAGTTAGTTTTTTCTGATAAAAGGATTATTGCTGCCATACATACAGGCACAGTACATATAATTTTTCAGTTATTCATGATGCAGTAATTTTGGTATGGATTCTACTGAGAACAGCTAATATTTAGGGTAGAGGAACTGCACCAGATTTCAATACTTCAGTGTTGCTATCATTACAACTGCTTTCTTAATCTAAGGTATGATCGCTTCGGAAGTCTACATATGGACATGTTCACTTGCAGTATTTCATTAATTGCAAGTTAAAAACTATGTGCCTAGAGAAAATATTTTCTGCCTTTGTATTCCATATATCCCACTTCTGTGTTACTCTGCTGTAGAACAGACACAGAATGCAACATTTTCTGTATAGCTAAAGGAACAACTTATAACCAGAATTACACTGACTTTAAGACACACTGTTTAGTATTGCAAACATCTAGGTCAGAAATTCCAAGGTCTGTCATAGTTACCTATCTCGTAGGAAGCTTTCTGTCAGACCTATGAGCCATAGATGACCATTACACTTTTAATAGTATATATGTAGTTACAATGTTTACATCAAGTATAAATTACATCACCTCCAGTAGTAGACCCATAATGAGTGGCGTACCCCAAGGATCGGTCTTGGGGCCTGTACTGTTTGGTATATAATTTTCTGAGGTGCAAGACAAAACCAGTGTTCTGTGGCTGACCAAGTTTTAAGATGACTGCAAGCTGGGCACTGTCTTAAATTCACCTATGTATGTGAACATCTTTCCAGAGGCCCTTCCCCAAACTAATGACTGGTGCAAGAATCATGGCCTCAAACTGAATGTCAAGAAATGCATCATCATTATCCCCTTTGGGGAACATGTCATCCACAGTCATTCTCACATTAATAACAATATACTAAGCATGCAATCAACTGTGATGGACATGGGGACTCTGGTAGATCGCAACCAGACTGTTGACCACCACATCGCCTATGTAGTACAGAAAACTTTCTAAATATCCCACCTCATAAGTAAGGGTATTTCATCCCTGGACAAGGATGTCATAACATTCCTATACTCCTCCCTTCTCATACCCATTATCAAGTACAATGCCCTTTTTGATATGTACCTTGTGAAGCACATGCAGTAGCTGGACAGAATCCAGAGTTCCTGACCAGGAACATCCAGAGACTCAAACACATATCCTGTACAGATAGGCTGACAGCCCTGTCCCTATACTCAATCTAGTCCAGACTGCTCAGAGGTGACCTGTGTGTGGCATCCAGAGCCTTGTCAGTTACAGCCTTGATGGAGATGCTTCATATCCGTAAGTAATTCCAGTCGAGCAACCTGCAGTCAAGGCCTCCACCTGGTCCATGACATTACATGAGCTTGTTGACTGGATACCTTTATGTTCCAAAGGCTCCCCCATCTGTGGAATAGACTCCTCTCCATGTCAAGCAGAGAACCTCAAACCATCTTGAAGATGAACCCGGATGACTGAAAGGGAAACAGAAAATATACCTCTGGGATCCCACCTGTATCCCTGGTGGGCAGGAACACACCAGTGCTGTGTGTGTGAACATGGGCGAAATTTGTAGCTAGGCTTATAAGGGCCTCCTAGCCAATTGACTAGTATAGTCCTGTGAACATATGAAATATCCTGCATCTGCAGAATTGGTGCTATTAAAGATAGGGAAAAGGTGAAGCTACATAGGATCATTGTATCATAGGAAGGTACTAGGCTACTGGCCATAAGGCCCTAGAAAGCCTAATCAAGTTCTACCCTTATTTCCACAGTAAGCACAAGTTGCCCCTGTCCAGGATGGACACAGATGAAGCCTCCGGTGATCAGTTTACTGTTATCCTTCCAATCGTCCAGGCAGTGTTTGAAGAGGGCCAATGAGGTGTTTTGTTCAGCATGAAGTGGGAGTCCTTTCCAAAGTTGTGGTAAGCTCAGAGACAAATCTGTCCCTCCCTCAGTTTCTATTAATGTCACTTACCAGGTTAAGTTCTTTACAGCAGGTAACCTGTGTACTATGTCAATGGTGGATATGCAGCAGTTCCAATAAAGCTGGGTCAAAGATTGCTTTATATGCAATGCATAGATCAGCTCTGAGTAGTCTGTATGACACAGAATAAAGTGACAGTGAGTTCAGATAATGCACAGAGGACGCATGCTGAAAACCTTGAAATTTACTTGTGAGCAACATTTGTAGTCTCACAAATTCATGCAGGTGCTTGGTCGGGTACATACCAAAAGGGGTGTTGTACTCAATTATTGACCTGATGAGAGGAGTACTTTGCAGATATAACTTGTTTTTTCTGGATGCACTGCCCTTACTTATGAGATGAGCATTACAGAATGCATTTCTTACTGTGGTGGACACAAGGTGATCAAAGGTAAGGTTGCTGTGAGTGCGTACTTAGGGTGTTATTGATGTGGCAGTTAGCACGAACATACTAACAGAAATGGAGGATAAGACATTTTTTACATTGAGTTTAAGAACATGACTTTGTTACCAATCATTTGTGTTAAATCCTCACGTAGGATGTTGACATTGTTTGGCGATTCAATGACCGCATCCACTTTGCAGTCATAATCAAAGTTTGTAAGCCACAGATCCTTTAGTTTCAACTTGTACTTTGGAGAATTAGATTCCAAACAGTAGAGTTCCCAGGACTGGTCTGCTGTTGGCGGTGCGTTCCCCTCTTTTGACTGTATGGGTGCTATCAGTGAGCCACTTAGTGACCCATTCAATGATGTTAAGTGTAGCCAACTAGATGGGTGTGTGTTTGTCAATGATGCTTGAGTGAGGGATAGAGTCAATAGCCTTGGCTACATCTAGGTAGGCTGTATGCACAGATTTCCCCTAGTCCAGGGGCTTGGACTGTCTCGAAGAAGTCCACCAGATTTAACAGGCACGATCTCCCTTTGACAAATCCATAAATGAAGAGGGTAAGTGTGCAGAGATTAACTATATCTTTGATAATAAGGTCCATGAAGATTCTCTCCATTGCCTTGCAGATAAGGCTAATCTAGGTGATAAGTATATACCTAGAGGAGTCAGCGGAAGCACCACCTTTGTGTAAGAGGATAATGACAGCTGATTTCTCTTCAGCTGGGATGCAGCTGGTGCTTATACTGTGATTGAAAAGAGTACCCAGTGGTGTTGCTAATTCATTTTAGAGCTCATACTGGACACAACCAGGGATGATTTTAGGTGCCTTAGATGTTTGTTTGTTTTTTTTACTTTGGTGACATTGTGTATGACCTGCTCTTTAGAGATACAAGGTAAAGGACAGGATGGTGGGGCTGTCATGGGGTAATTCTGGTTGGAGCAGGGAGTGAAGTTTTCACAGAACCTGCTGGCTAATAGGTTAACTATGTCCACAGGCTCAGTGTATGCATTATCATTAACTATCAGTTTGGTACAAGTCTGGGCCTTTCCTTTTAGGTTAGGGATATAACTAAAGAATGCCTTAAGGTTGTCCTTAGCTGAGGAAGCTAATTTGGATTTAGATTTTGTCTATGAGGACTTTGAAAGACATCTCATTTGCTTGTGTAAGCTGTGAAGGGAGTGTTAACAGTTTATGGCTTGCTTCCTCTTAATGTTATACATCAATTAATTCCTCTTATTGTAAAGCCTGTTAATGGCAGTAGTCCACCAGGCAGGCTTGCTCTTCCTTGAGGAGCTTGTTTTGGTCATATCAGGTATGGCCAGATTCAATGCAGTTATGCATGTGCTGGTATAAATCCTTGGTATAGGACTTGGCATAGTTAGCAGTCCCATTTGAAGGGGGGGGGGGCAGTAAATCTAATTATCCCCTCCTGTAAGAGTTTATAGTCTGTTTTGTCAAAGTTGTTTATTTAAGTTGGTGCTGCGGGGGGGGGGGGTATGATACTTTCTTTGAATGATACAAACTTATGGTCAGATCTGAGTAGGGAAGACCTCACAGTATGCGAGCTACAGTACTCCCCATATTGGTAAGCACCAGATTCTTCATGTTGGCATGCCTTGTGTGGTGTCAAACAGGTGCTCCAGCACACAAGTTAACTAAGACTGGGAACCTTTGGGCGAGGGAATTACACCACAAGTAATTTTAACCAGTCAATGGATGCCTAGTTAATGTTGCCCAACTGCCTGGTGTTTTGATGTAACTTGATGGATTCAAGTACATCCCAATAGACAGAGTGGGTGTCCGGATTCATTGGGGGGGGGTCCTGTATTTGGCACTGACATGAATAAGTGTCCTACCAACAATTAATTGCACCTGAACTTTCTTCACAGAATTCTACTTTTGCACCAATCTGGACGTGTATTTATCTCTAATGAGTAATGATACACCACCTCAGTAAGTTTTCATACCTTCAGTTTCTGTTCAGAAAGTGTTGAAGGAGGTGTAGCCTGGTATGGCTGGTGTTCTCTCTACAGCCTTGAACCAGGTCTCTATGGCTGCACAAATGTGCAGTGAGTGCAGTCTCATATTAAGACTCCCAGCATTTAGCAGCATAACCTTGATGTTGTTTTGAGATGAAGTTTTTATATCAGGAATTATGTCCTTGAGACACTGCCTAAAAAGGCACTATAGGGGTAGCAAAAGCCTTAGCCAGTAGAGGAAATCCCAGGGGTGACAGATGAAGACTATCTCTGGCAAAGCATCAAGGTTGGTCAGGCGTGTCATCTCTGGTTCACAGATACTGTATCCCCTTACAATGACACCAGAAACTAAGCCAAGTATTGAAGTCCTTCATTTTTTGTTTGTACCGAGGCATCATCCTAACTGGAGTTAAAAAAAACTCCTTATTGTTTGGGACATGTATATGCTTGAGACATATCGTCTGAGACCTCAGTCGTATCTCTCATTATATAATCCAGAGAGGTGTGTCAAGTCATTGATACTAACATGAACTCTGACAGAGTCATAACAGTGCCTGTTTTTGAGCGACGTGACGGTATTTGTGATATGCTGGATCCGGGCACCGAACAGATAGCTGACCGTGACCTTCTCCTTATCCAGCACTACAATGGCACTAAATAAATTTTCCCCACCATTCAGTTCAGCAGTCTGACCCCTTCACATAAGCACTTTGGTGACACATACATGAATCATTTCCCCAGTGATCCCTTTCAGTCGTTTGTCCATGTATGCACAAGCACTAAACTGACATATAAATTACTCATTTCCCCTAGTGATACCTTCAGTAGTTTTACTATGTATGCACAAGTACTTCCATGACAACTCAAATTATTTTGGCAGTAGTTTGACCATGTATTATTCCTAAGCACTAACATAAAATCTTGTCTTGAAGTGAAGTCAGTACTCCAGCCTCCTATTAAAATGTACGGTAGTAGATGTGCATTCTCTCCCCTCTAGTCAGCTAATCAATCTGCAGCACAACAACGGTACTCTGCAAGTAAAGTGATGCTTTCTGGCAGACGTTAGGGGCCATTCTGTGTTTTGTATGCCGATGAGGCCCAGTTATGTGTATCGCTATGAATGATAGTACGCAGATGTGTAATATCACTTACCCTCATAAAACCGCTGTCCGTAATAGTTATGCTGTAACCACATTATGCTTCTGCATTAGGGAGGTGTAGTTACCAAAATGATGCCACATATCCACAGACAGCCAGAATATTGCCCTTGGACTTTTAATTGTGAGTGTAACAGTCTTATGGGTGTGCGATAACTCTTGAGTATGACTGTGAGGCATTCAAGAGTTTTCACGCTGCGCTGGAGTATGGAGAGTGTCCTTTATTTTTTATTTATTTATTTTTTAAGTTGGACACAGGTTACCAGTTGCTTGGCTTGAGTTAGAGGTTCCAGCTGGGTGTCGGTTTGTCAGACTTGGTTAAGTGCTGGGCAGGTAACAGGTTGATATCTAACTTTATGTGCATGTTGTGTTGGAAGTGGTATGGCAGGAGTGGTAACTTGAGCCTGAGGCCATACAGTGGGGTGCAATGTTGTCTGTTATGGGCTAAATTTATAACAAACTTTGCCATTTCATAAGGTTGTTATGTATCACATTCTGTGACACTGTCCTAAAGAGATAATGTATACAGCAGGGGTTTGCACCTAACCAGTGGTTAAGGTTAGTTTCGCTGTTAGTATTATTGCACCTTTGGTGCCACTTACAGCATCCCTAGTTTTTTTTTTTTTCCTGTTTGCAATGCTGCTGTGTAGATCGAGGGAAGGATTCATGTGTGTTCATGACAAGAGGTTTGCCTTGAGACTATACTTGTAATTGAGTAATGCTTACAGAAAATATATATAAATATACAGCTATGCGATTTGTGGGGTGAGGTGGGTGACAAAGCAGTCTTGTTTAATTTTGGATCAGCTGGATTTGTGCATAGTGGAGTAATTTATACTAGGTTTGGAGGGGCTGGGATTGTGCATTGGGTGAGATTTGGTGGTGGTGTTTGAAGTACTGAGTACTATGAGAAGAATGTCTGTAAAAAGGGTGTTGACAGCTTCTGCTACTTGGGATTCGGTGTTACCTCTGGCAGTGGATGTGATTTCTTTGATGGCAAGAAATGAGGAGTTGAGAAGCTGTCTGCCCAAAGTGGTTTGGCTTGTTTTTGATGAAGGCTATTTGATGTGAGAAATAGCAGCTACCCTCACAGACAATCATTTTTCTGGATAATGTAGCTAATTATTTGTTTTGGTCACATTTGTCATATGTTATTTTTGTCAATTCTCTGTAGGCTTCTTCTCTTGAGCTTACTCTCTCTCTCTCTGTATGTATTCTGTGTGTGTGTGCGTGTGCGTGTGTGTGTGTGTGTGTGTGTGTGTGTGTATATATATATATATATATATATATATATATATATATATATATATATATATATATGTGTGTGTGTGTGTGTGTGTACATATATACATATATATATATATATATATAAATAGTGCGTGTGTATATCTATATAGATATATCTATATATATATATATATATATATATATATATATATCGCTGTGTGTGTGTGTGTGTGTGTGTGTGTGTGTGTGTGTGTGTGTGTGTATATATATATATATATATATATATATATATATATATATATATATATATATATATATATATAGCCAATCCTAAATTGATACCAGGGGTGAAGTAAACACTTTTGAAGAGGTTGACAGTTGGAGAACTTGAGTGAAAAAAAAAAAGGGAGGTGAGGGGAACTGGAAGAAATGATTGAACAGTTAGATTTTGATGAGTGATTTTTCAACTGAAATGAAACATGCACTACAACACAAACAAAAGGATGCAATGATGCTAAAGGAAAAGAGTACAACAGGACCAGGTGCAAGTGGGCAAAAAACAACTAAAGGTCGAAGTGACGAAAGCCAGAGGAGACAGAAGGAATTGTCCAGCTGAGACCGAAGGCAAGTAGCCTTCCAAACCTGGGTGGGTTAGAAAGAGGGAGGTATTAGATGAATGATACCCAAGACCCTAGGATTATTCTTGAAAGAGTAAGTGAGGCAAAAATCAGCAAAAGGAAGTACTGAATGGATGCCAGAGTAAAAAGAAGGTTAAAAAAATGTATGATGCCCATGCAAGAATTGTGGTGAGGTCATAATTCCGTCCTATCATGAATGTATAAGTCATAAGAGTTGTAGAGATATGTATGCAGTGCCCTTGGTGTATATGCCAGTGTACATGTCCTTGGTAAAATAGGTTCACTGCTGTGTACTAGGCTAATGGACCTGGAGCCTTTACAAGCCTAGCCCATAGAAGTGCCCTGGCATCGTAATGCCCGATGTTAGTTCCCAGTGCCTCTATCAAGTACAGCCACTGGAGTGATCCCTGGGGTGAACTTTCTATTATCCATCCACTCATCAAGATTTCTCTTGAGGAGGGACAGCAAGGTGCTCGGCTTGACATGTATGGGAAGTCTATTCCAGAGCATGGGCAGTCTCTGGGTGCAGAACATGCCCCTCCAGCATGTTCTGTTGATTGTCGTAATGAGGTTGAGGTCTGGAGCGTGTTGTGCGGCAGGATTGGGATTTATTTAGATGTAGCATTTCTAACAGAGCTGGGTCTGACATGGCTTTGTAAGTCAAGCATAGATCGTCTCTAAGTAGGTGACATGAGACAGAGAACAGCTGGCGTCTTTTGAGTTTGTCCGTGTAGGACATGTGTTTAATGCCTAAGATCCTCTTCGTGAGGTACTTCAGTGGCCTATCCAACTGTTGCAGGTGTCTAGTGAAGTACATGCCAAATGGAGCATTATACTCGATGATTGGTCTAATGAGGGAAAAGGAGAGAAACGATGACTTCTTTCTTCCTGGATGCAAAACCCTTAGTAATGAGATGTGCCACATAGAAGGACGTTCTGACCACAGTGGCAATGTGGTGGTCGAAGGAGAGGTTGCCGTCAACCTGCGTCCTCAGATCTCTTATAACGCCTTCAGTGTTAAGTCGGCTCCCATCGATGTGATAATTAGTGGGAACTGAGTTTCTACCAAAGGGGATGACAACGCACTTTTTGGCCTTAAGCTTAAGGCCATGGTTTTGACACCAGTCATTGGTCTCAGTGAGGCCTTTCTGTAGGATGTCTGCATCACTTGGGGAGTTAATAATGGCTCCCAGCTTGCAGTAGTCTGTGAACTTGGTTGGCCAGAGACCCTTCATGTTTGGCCTGGACTTCTGAGAAGTAGATGCCGAACAGGAGCGGACCCAGAACTGATCCCTGTGGGACTCCACTCATGACTGGTCGGCAATCTGACTTGGACTCTTCTACTTTCACACTGTGTGCTCTGTTTTCCAATTTGCAACCCACCTAGTGATATAGGGGTTGATCCTTAGTTTGGGGAGTTTATCAATAATTCCCAAGTGAGGAATGGTATCAAAGGCATGGACCAGATCGAGGTAGGCTGTATGTACTGCCTTACCTTCATCCACAGCCCTGGTAACTGACTTACAGAAGTCAACCAGGTTGAGCATGCATGATCTCCCTTTCACAAAGCCACATTGCGCGGGGTCTAGAGTTTGGAAATTGCCTATATATTTGTTAATCAGATCCATGATGATACGCTCCACTGCTTTACATATCAGACTAGTCAGGCTAATGGGGCGATAATTCCCAGGGTCTGCAGTCACTACCCCTTTATGGAGAGGGATGACTGCACCAATGTGCCACTTGGTAGGGACAAAGACTGAGGTGAGGCTGTGACTGAACAGGGCGCACAGATGTGGTGCCAGTTCACTTTGTAATTCATGTAGAACACAGCCATGGATATTATTGGGTCCCATGGAAGCTGCATTCTTGGCCTTGGACAATGCAGCTTTAACCTGTGCTGCAGTAATGCTGGGTGCATATCATTCTATCGGTATTGTGCTTGGTCCTTTAGTGGGGGAGAGTAGGGGTAAAGATGGCACTGAATCTGTCTGCCAGTATGTTGGCAATATCTGTTGGCTCAGTATAGGAGGTACCATTGTACCGTAGCTCAGAGTAAATATGGGTACTGCTGTGGAGGTTCCGGATATAACTATAGAAGGCTTTGTGACTGCTTTTAGTGTCTGCCACAATGCATAGGTTCATAGATGTGTACTAGGCTAATGGCCCTGGAGCCTTTACAAGCCTAGCCCATAGGATTACCCTGGCATTGTGCCACCCGACTTTAGTTCCCAGTGCCTTGTCGAGTAAAGCTACTGGAGTGATTCTTGGGGTGAATTTTCTATTTCCCATCCACTCAAGATTTCTCTTAAAGAGGGCCCAGTGAGGTGCTCTGCTTGATATGTATGGGAAGTTTATTCCAGAGCATGGGCAGTCTCTGAGTTATGAACCTGTCCCTCCAGCATGTTCTGTTGATTGTGGTAATGAGGTTGAGGTCTCTGGAGCATGTGGGGTGGAAGGAGTGGGATTTCTTCAGATGTAGCATTTCTAACAGAGCTGGGTCAGTCATGGCTTTGTAAGTCAAGCAGAGATCGCCTCTAAGTAGGCAATATGAGACAGAGAATAGTTGAAGTTTTTTTTAGTCTGTCCATGTAGGACAAATGTTTAAGGCCTAGGATCCTCTTTGTGAGGTACTTTTGCAGCCTATCCAGTTGTTGCATTTAGTGAGGTACATGCCAAAGGGGACATTGTACTCAATGATTGGTCTAATGAGGGAAGAGTAGAGGGAGACAATGACATCTTTCTTCCTGGATGCAAAACCCTTAGTAATGAGATGTGCCACATAGGACTTTCTGACCACAGTGGCAATGTGGTGGTCACGAGAGGTTGCTGTCAACCTGTGTTCCCAGATCTCTTATAACGCCTTCTGTGTTCAGTGGACTACCATCGATGTGGTAATTCATAACCGGGTTTTTCCGAAAGGGGATGACGACACATTTTTTGGCATTGAGCTTAAGGCCATGGTTCTGACACCAGTCGTTGGTCTCGGTGAGGCCTTTCTGTAGGATGTCAACATCACTTGGGGAGTTAATAGCTCCCAACTTGTAATAATCTGTGAACTTAGTCACCCAGAGTCTCTTCGTGTTGGTCCGGACTTCAGAGAAGTAGATGCCAAACAGGAGAGGACCCAGGACCAAACCTTGTGGGACTCCACTTGTGACTAGTCGGCAGTCTGGCTTGGAGTCAGATGCTTTCACACTGTGGGTTCTACCTGTGAGCCAGTTTGCAACCCACCTAGTGATATAGGGGATGATGCCTAGCTTAGTGAGATTTTCTATGATTCCTGAGTGGGGAATGGTATCAAAAGCCTTGGCCAG
This sequence comes from Protopterus annectens, assembly GCF_019279795.1. NCBI lineage: Eukaryota > Metazoa > Chordata > Ceratodontiformes > Protopteridae > Protopterus > Protopterus annectens. Next base: position 338,804,018 of record NC_056746.1, read on the forward strand.
ATCAAGGTAGGCTGTATGAACCACCTTGCCTTCATCAACAGCTATGCTGACTGACTCAAAGAAGTTGACCAAGTTCAGCAGTCATGATCTACCCTTCATAAAACCAAACTGTGTGGTATCCAGACTTTGGAGATTCCATATATCCTTGTTTATTAGGTCCATGATGATACTTTCCATAGCTTTGCATATCAGACTCGTCAGGCTAATGGGGCGATAGTTCCCAGGGTCTGTAGTCACTCCTCCTTCGTGGAGAGGGATGACTGTAGGTGTGTGCCATTCGGTAAGGACAAAGCCTGAGGTGAGGCTGTGATTGAACAGGGCACACAGCTGAGGTGCCAGTTCACTCTGTAGTTCATGTAGAACACAGCCAGGGATATTGTCAGGTCCCATAGAAGCTGTATTCTTGGCCTTGGACAATGCGTTTTTAACCTGTGCAGGAGTAATACTGGGTGCCTGGCAATCTACTGGTATTGTGACCGGTCCCTGGGGGGTGGGGGTGGTAAAGTTGGCATTGAATCTGTCAGCCAATATATCGGCAATACTTAAAAACAAATCAAGAACTCTGGATAAAAGACAGGCTCTAACAAAAACCAGAGGGGCACTGTACAAAATATACAGAGCCTAGTCCACAACAGCTATATATAAACTTTTAATAAAAACACAGCCAAAAGTAAGCACTTTCACGATCTCTACGACTGCTTCCTCAGACAACTAAGTAACTTAGCTACATTTATATATGCTTACTAATCAATCATTAATAACAAGCAGTACAATTAAAATCCATGGAGACAATATACATAAATAGTACATACACAATTAGTCAAAATGTCATCAAAACATTAAGTAAAAACACATCCATGCACAATCTTTAAAAATACAAACTATATAATTAGTGTCTACGGGCTCTAGTTTTAAGAAATGGCTTTAATGATACTGCTTCATTTATGCCTGGTGGTGTACCTGCGTTATACTTAATAATCCACCTTTGTTCAGCTGTTTCAGTTCTATTCTTCACATCGCCCCCTCTTATCCCTTCTGTAATGACCTCTAGAACAAATAATTCCCTTAGAATGACACAAGAAACTTAGCCAATTGTTGAACCTCTTCTTTCGCATTCAAGATTCCTGGTAACTCTACATTTAAAAGATAATCATCTCATTCCTTTTCATCCAGACTTCAGGCATTTTGTACGGTTTGTGTGTCTAGATCACTTCAACAGTTTTCTGCTTAATCCTTTGGACTATCCACTGCACCAAGAGTATTCACTAAGTGTGTAGCTCTAGTTATAGCTTGTTGCAGGCTTCAGGGCATCCATTTTCTTTTTTCCACATTAGATGATTTGCTTATCTTTGCAGTCTTTTTCAAAGTGTCAGGAATCTCTCACTTGGGTGAAGGATCTCTTACACAAGCTGGGATTCCAAATGAACATTCAAAAGTATTTTTGACTCCTTCACATAGATTGTGTTCCTGGGGTGTCAGACACCTCAATTCAAAGAGCTTTTCTTTCACTGGAAGCAGTTTTAGGAGGGATAATTGTGCAAGGTTTGTAGAATACCTGGGACAGAGGAAAGCAAAGTATGAAAGAGATGCTTGCCCTAATCAATATACTCAAAATCTCTGAATCATCTTTGTCTGAAACATCTTGAAGAGGTCCTGGGGATCAATGTCACAGTCAAGTGGTACATCTTCAAGCAGTGGAAGATCAGGATGCACACTCTTTGCAGGTTAGCCATGCTAGCTTGTGATATAGCTTCACAACACAATCTCACTCTACAGGCATCCTTCATTTCATCAGACCAATATTGTGTGGCAAACAAGCTGAGCAGGACAGGACAGACCCTCATGTATGCAATCTATTTAAGGGAGTCTTTGAAGATTTGAGCCATCTGTAGGGGCTTCCTGTAGCAGAAGCATTTGCTTCCTCCATAAATAATCAGCCGGCATGATTCTGGGCCAGGACTCCATGCTAGAAGGCCTGGAAGACAGACTTTTTCTTTTTCATTGACCATAATGTTACTGGATGCTTTTCAACCCTTTCCACTGATATCTAGGGTACTTCTGATGATTTAGAAAGAATTCTCCAAGGTCATTGTGGTATCTCTTACATACCTGTGACTACCACATGTTTGATTTCACCTGGGGGAGCATCAATTTCAGACCCAGCATCTGTCCACATGTTGCCAGGAATGACAAAGTATGCAGGTTCCTGATGTTCCATCCTGACTTATTTGGAATCCCTCCAGAGACACAGCAACACCGACAATGGAACCACAGATTTCAACACCTCTGGAATTGTTATAGCTGTTACTGGCATGTACCTTTTATCATGCATATCATTATTTAAGGAATTTCAAACTGCATTTAGTCTAAAGCCTCAGAGACGAACACATGCTGGGCCACAGTCTGCAGACAAAGGCATCTTCTTGACTTGCTATCAGTTTCCTGCTGTGACGTACTATTCAAAGGCCATTAATCAGCTTAGAAAGCGTTTACTACACATTATCATTTTGCCCTAAGTTGCATATGTAAAATAGTCAAGAGGTGTTAGCTCTCCTTCAACCCCTGACTGTGCTGAATGCTTTGAAGTGAAGAAAAGACAAATGCTCCTCCTTTCTTTACAGATATCTGTCTCCAGTTGAGTATTTACACATGAAAGATCTCTCTCACCTTCCTAACTGGCTTCCTGGTATTCAATCCTTTCTGAGTCACCTTAGCTTGATAGTTGTCTGTCTTTGCTATTCAGTCATTTCAGAGTCGTCTTGGCTTTACTGTTGTCTGTCTACAGTTGAGTATTTCCACATGAAAGACCTATCTCACCTTCCTAAATGGCTTCTTCGTATTCAGTCCTTTCTGATTCAGGTTGACTTGATAGTTGTCTGTCTCTGCTTTACAAATTCAACATAAACGCGATATCTCGCATATCAAAAGGCCTTCTCAGCAGTGAATCATTTAGAAAGGGACCCTAAGACATGAGGAAAGTTAAACATTTCTAAAAATACACAAGAACCAATACTAAAAGTTTTCCATTTTAAAGGCACTGCTGGTTAGGTGAATGTGTCAAAAAATTAAAGGTCAGATTTACACCTCAATGCATCTAACTTTTTTTTCTATCAAGATACTCTAAAGCTTGGTGACACAGATATGAGCATACAGATTGTATGGTGCACAGAACAAAGGGAAAAACATTTCTTCAATTCAAATTTGAACTGGATGCTTGGCTAAAGTACATGCTCAGTTCTGCAACCAGCAACTGAAAAGTCACTTAATCACCCCCCATGGACATAACATTAAATCCACCGTGCCATACAATTATCAAGTAGCATAACTAAAAAGCATGTAGCTGTGTGCATGTGTACGATTAAACACACATCAGCACACATATGTATAGGTGTGAGGACCTTAACAGATACCCTGCAACTCTATCTGTCCGGAAGCCACCATTTTAAGCTTAAAATAATACCACTGAACCCTAGAGGATTTTTCCTTGCGGTTTTCTCCTGGCCACAGTACAGGCAGCACAGGTTTGAGGACCTTAACAGATACCCTGCAACTCTACCTGTCTGGAAGCCACCATTTTAAGCTTAAAATAATACCACTGAAGTATGTGTCCCAGTAAATAACTACTACATAAGCTAATCTTTTAATTAATGCTAGACTTTATAAGCACAACAAGAATTTACAGTGTTTTTTATTGCTAGTCACCACGAAAAGCAGACACCAGCAGCTCCTATCCTTTCTCTTTGGTTACCCACTATCCTCATACTGTTTCTGTGTATATTCTCCTGTTCTGCACTTTACCCTTCCCTGAATTAATTTCTAGCCTCACTCATAATTGCCTTTCCTAGTGCACCTGCCCTATTTTACTGTCTTCAGACTCTTACATATTATTTTTTTTATGTTTTGCCCTGCTTTTAGCTGCTAGTAATACCTCCCTCTTCCCCTGCAAAGCCCCTCTCTATTGTAGCTTATTTTAACCATACAGCACTGGGTTTCCTTCAAGTAAATCTACTTGTGTAGCTGGAGGCCAGTGTCCTTTTGTAAGCTTACTTCTGCTCATATTTTGTTTTTATTTTATTTCTGGTGACTATACCTTTAGAAACTTTATATCATTCTCTCTCTCAAGATAGTTTTGCACTATCTTTTCTGATTGTTTCTATGACTTCATCTTGACCAGGGTGCTAGCCCTGCTATGCTCGGGCTCACTTTGCTACCCTACCCCATTCCCACCCACCCCATTACAATTACCTTTATACCCAACTATCCCTCCCCTTCCTGACCCACTGGCCACTACAATCCCACTTCCTGCCTATTGCCACAACTACCTTACTAGCCTGTCAATCTTGTCAACACCACTTCATCTATACCACTGTCTCTCTACCTACTCTATCTGACCATATTTTATTCCAACATGTATTATTTTCTAATATCTTCTACACTACTCCTTACTCTCTATCTCCACCTCTTACCACTCCAATCTCTCTGACCCACTCCTATGTTCACCAACTTCTCACTCATACAACATATATCCAACTACTTCATCTTTTACTATCTCCCCTAATCTCTTTACTACCTCTATCTCAAGTTTATATAAACTATCCATAATACAGGTTTTTAAACCTTTCCACAAAGCTAAGTCAAAACTATACAAACTCCATCTAGCATCTACTACACACTCTCTCCTCAATAAAAACCTACTTTGTTCTGGAGATATCCATCCCAACCCTGGCCCCTCTTCTCTCCCCAAAACTACCTCTACACTGCCCCCATCTTACTCCTTTAACAGTCACCAACCTCAGTCACAACAATCATCTCCATCCAAATACTTAACTATTTACTCATTGAATATTCATAGTCTAGCAAATAAAGTCACTGAGCTGCACTCATGGACAGCTCTGAATACCCCTCACATCCTCTCCCTATGTGAAACCTGGCTCAAGCCACACATCTCAAATAGTGAAATACTCCCACCAGGTTAGAATATCTTCCGATCTGATAGACCCGTAAAAAAAGGTGGTGGCGTGGCCATCCTCTACACAAACATTCTTAACCTCTCACCATACCCTTCCCCAATTCCTGACTTCCTCCCAGCTGAAATCATCATCCTTAACTGCCATCTGAATCCCCACAAAAAACTTGCAATTGCCTCTATCTACCTTCCTCCTGGTAACAATTCCATATGAGACACTTATCCTTGGTGATGTCAACATTGATTGGTCCAAACTCACAACTGACCCCCCCCGCAACTCAGCATCCACCTACACGGCTTTCACCAACTTATAACATCTCCCACTCGCTTTCATAAAAATTCCTCTTCCAGCTCCATCAGACTGGATCCTTACCAATTCCCTCCACCAATACCACAATCCCACCACCTTACCCGACTCCCTCAGTGATCATCTCCCTACAACCATCTTAAGACACCCAGCTCCATCAGACTGGATCCTTACCAA
>NC_056746.1:338814467-338925132 GCF_019279795.1 Protopterus annectens
TTGATGTAATCCCACCTCCACCTTAAACGCATCCTGTACCACTCTTACATACTTCTCGTACTCTATAATGGGTCTAATGAGTGTAGAGTAGAGGGGAACAATGACCTCTTTTTTCCTGAATGAGAACCCTTTTATGATGAGGTGTGCCACGTAGAAGGACTTCCTGACTACTGTGGCGATGTGACTATCAAAGGAGAGACTACTATCCACCTGGGTCCCAAGGTCTCTTATCACACATTTGGTGTTAAGTAGATTGCTACCTATGCAGTCGTTCATGGGTACAGAGTTTTTACCAAAGGGGATGACACTGCACTTTTTGGCATTGAGCTTGAGGCCATGGCTCTGACACCAGGCATCTGTCTCAGCGAGGCCCTTCTGTAGGATGTCCACATCATTTGGGGACTTGACTATGGCTCCTAGTTTGCAGTCATCTGCAAACTTCATTAGCCAGAGGCCTTCTGTGTTAGCCTGTACTTCAGAGAAGTAGATACCAAGCAGGAGAGGTCCCAGGATGGAACCCTGTGGTACTCCACTTGTCACTGCTTTGAGGTCAGATTTGGAGTCTGCAACTTTTACAGTATGGGTTCCGTCAGTGAGCCAGTTGGCAACCCATCTTGTTGACGTAGAGATTTATACCTAGTTTAGTGAGTTTAGTGATAATTCCAGAATGGGGGATGGTGTCAAAAGCCTTGGCGAGGTCAAGATAGGCTGTGTGAACCACCTTACCCTCATCTACGGCTTTGGTGACTGCCTCAAAGTCATCGATCAGGCTCAGGAGGCATGATCTGCCTTTCACAAACACGAACTGGGTGGGATCCAGAGTTTGGAGGTTACCAATGTCTTTGTTTATGAGTTCTATGATGATACGTTCCATGGCCTTGCAGACCAGGCTCGTCAGGCTAATAGGTCGATAGTTCCAGGGATCAGTGGTGGCTCCCCCTTTGTGGAGTGGGATAACTGTTGCTGTGCACCATTCAGTGAGCACAAAGCCTGATGCAATGATATTATTGAACATGGTGCTTAGGTGGGGAGCCAGTTCGTTCTGAAGTTCGTGTAAAACGCAGCCTGGGATGTTGTCCGGTCCCATGAATGCTGTGTGTTTGGCTTTAGAGAGTGCAGCTTTTACCTGCATTGTTGTGATTACTGGGATTCTGCATTCTTCTTGTATAGATATGGGCCCTTTGGGGGGGGGGGGGGTAAATTTAGCACTGAACCTATCTGCCAGTATGTTGGCAATATCAGTTGGTTCTGTAATTTTCGTGCTGTTGTGCTGTAACTCGGAGCAGATCTGGTGTTGCCACTGAGATTCTTGACATAGCTATAGAATGCTTTGTGGTTGTCCTTAGAATTAGTGGCGATTTTGTTTTCGTAGCTAGCTTTGGAGGATCTTATAAGGGATCTCAGCTTCTTACTGAGGCTGTCCAGGAAGCTCCTCCACTCTTGGGATTTTACTCTCTTTTGCAACAGTTTTTTTCCTTCTGTTGTACAGTTTGTTTATGGCAGGGGACCACCAGATTGGCTTCCTTTTTTTGAAGGATAGAGTCTTGGTTCTGTTTGGGATAGCACGATCCATTCACTCGTTTAAGTGCTTATAGAGTGCATTTGTGTAGGATTCAGCAGTTGTAACTGTATTGTCCGTTTGCATGGGTGTCATGCAGTTCACCACTTCTGTCTTAAGAAGCATGAAGTTGGCTTTGGAGACATTTTCTACCGTGGTTTCCTTAATGGAGGGTGGGGGAGGGATGTGGATATCAAGAGTGATTAGCTTATGGTCAGATCGGACCAACGAGGAGTTGACTTCAGGTGTGGAACACTAGTCACTCATGTTGGTAATTACTAGGTCTAGGATATTGTTGCCCCTGGTGGGGGTGTGGATAACTTGATCTAGGGCATTAGAGTTTATGAATTCCAGAAAGCATTGAGCTAAGGAGTTGGTACACAAGTAGTTTTCCCAGTTAATGGTGGGGTAGTTGAAGTCGCCCACTATTAGGGTGTTTGGCTGAACCCTAATATTTTCCAGTACATCAAGAAAAGAGGAGTGGGAATCCTGGGGCATGGTGGGGGATCTGCAGCAAGCTACAATTTGGACTGCAGTTTTACCCAGAGTTAGTTGCACTTGGATAACCTCAGATGCATTATGCTGAGCAACTAGCCTGGCGGTGTGGATATCCTTAATGAATATGGACACACCCCCACCTTTGGTGTTTCGGTGCAGGTTACATGGCCGAAAAGTGTGGTATGAGTTATAGCCCGGTAGTGCAGGGGTGCTCTCTGGAGCCTTGAACCAGGTCTCAGTCACTGCACAGATATCGATGTTCTCCATTTTAAGGAGTGCCTCGAGTGAGTGCATTTTGAGATTTAGACTTCTAGCATTGAGTAGCATTACCCTCAGTTTTTGCTTGCCTGTTCCGGTGGTGAATTTGTTATTTGAATCTTGCCTAAAAAAGGCACTATAGAGGCAGCAAGAGCCTTAGCTAGTATCCGGAATCCCAGTGGAGACAGATGCAGGCCATCTGTGGCAAAGCATCGTGGCCTGTCGACCATGTTATCCCAAGCAGACAGAGTATAGTGTCTACTATTAAAGTAAGAGCAGATTACAGCAGATTTAGGAAGTGACTGTAGACAGGAAAGGGGTATATAGCGAAACAGTATTTATGAAGAATATGTGAGCTGAAAAAGTACCAAGATATACAAGGTTGTTAGGTTTATAGGTGTGCACTAGGCTAATGGCCCTGGAGCCTTTACATGCCAAGCCCATAGGATTACCCAGGAATCGTGCCACCTACCCTTACTTAACAATGCCTCTGTCAAGTAGAGCCACTGGAGTGATCCCCGGGGTGAATTTTCAATTTGCCATCCACCCAGCATGATTTCACTTGAACAGGGCCAGTGAGGTACTCTGCTTGACATGTATGAAAAGTCTATTTCACAGCATGAGCAGTGTCTGGGTTATGAATCTGTCCCTTCTGCACGTTCTGTTGATTGTGGTAATGAGGTCTCTGGAGCTTGTGGTGAGGAGGGATTGGGATTTCTTTATATGTAGCATTTCCAACAGAGTTGGGGCAGACATGGCTTGCTAAGTCAAGCAGAGATCGCCTCTAAGTAGGCGATATGAGGCAGAGAATAGATGGAGTTTTATTGAGTCTGTCCATTAGGCCAAGTGTTTAAGTCATAGCATCCTCTTTGTGAGGTACTTTTGCGGCCTGTCCAGTTGTTGCAGGTGTTTAGTGATGTACATGCCAAATGGGGCATGGTTTTGACACCTGTATGGTGCACAAATTATAGTTAGCATGACACTGGAATAACTATTTATAGCTGTGTAAAATAATGGACAGATTATTATACAGTGAAAGTGTGACACTTGTCAAATAGTACTTATGTTGTCTTGTGAACTTTTGCACACATTGATTAATGCAGGTACTAGTAATGCAGACATGACTGAATGAGTGGTAACAGAATGTTGTGCAATGATGGAGTTGGTATATATAAAATGTGGGTTTGCCACCCACATAGGAGAGTGTGGAGGGCTTGCCCCCTGTAAAAAGTCTCAAAAAGTGATTTTGGTAAGATGTTTTTGGAATACTTAGGTTGCCGATTCGGATTGTTGGTGCTTTTGCTTACCTCCACCAGTGGTGGAAGCGGGTTTATTACAGGACGGGTGATGGCTGGCAGGCAGTGGGCGATAGAAATAACCTAGAAAATTGTCAGAATGGCTTAAGACTACTACAGTGTGTGTTGTTGTGGTTTCAGTTTTTTACTGCTGTGAGTCTAATGGTCACAGTAGTGGGTTGTTAATCCTTTCATCTGTGTTGGTCTAGGTATCCCTCAGAGACCTCTCCAGGTGTGGCTATGTGGCCATTTTTATATGCACTGGTCATCAAAAAGAGCTATTGAAATAGGAGCACAAAATCTGTGGCAAAGTGAGTCAGAAATGCTGGTGTCCTGGGTCAGAAAAAGAGGTCCGCTATGCCTGCTGTGGGAGAAATAAGGCTGCAGTGAAGAACCAGATATTGTAATACTGCATCTGGGCAGAAATGACCTAACCACATGCCCCCTTGTTGATCTGAAAGGGGAAATCTTGCAAATTTTGTATAGACTGCTTACATGGTAGCCTAATCTGCACATCGTATGGTCAGACATCATACAAAGGTTGGAATGGAAGGGTGCATGTAGCATTAAGGCCATTGAGAAAATTTGAAGACTGCACAACAGCATTATGTGGGGACAGAAGGAGCTGTGCAAAAGATCTGTGATTCACCTTAAAATCCATAAATGCTCGGTTCCCAGAGTTATACCGGTATGACCGCGTTCACCTTAGTGACAGTGGACTTGATTTATGTGCCATTTGAGAGACTTTATACTGTTGGCAAATACAAAGCTGCACAGTTGTCCTTTATTTTAAATAAATGTGCTGGCAAAGCATTCAGGAACATGTGTGATTGTACTGATTAATGTAGGTGTTTGTCTATAGTGTCACAAGTCTTCAGTCCATTGGTCAGTACACAGCAATGTGATGTAGCCACAGCCTTCATAACATGTCTAATATAAAAAACACAGAATGTAGTCTTCGGTCTCTTGGTTGTCATGGCTAATGTGGTGGGGCCAAGGAAAGCTGTGGTGCAAGTTGAGGGGTGACTCCATGAAGTTAACTTTTTTCAAACAGAAAAAAAGTGATTATAGCTGCAGTACAAGCATGTGATTAAGTCATCATCAGCTGACTGGTGGTAGTGCTTCAAGGTCAAAGTGTTAGTGTAACTATCTGAATTGTGCTGTGCGGTCACTACATGTATTAGCAAAATGTGAAGTCAAACTATAGACGCAGTCTACGCCTAGACTTGCAGAGTACATAAAACTTGTCACATGTTGCCTGACATGACATGTCATGGACCCATGCTCCTGGTATGCTTTAGCAGTGTTTGAAATTGGGAAATGCATGCATCTATGTTGTGCTACTGGACTGATGTCATGTTTTACTGGACAATGTTTTGCTTTCTGCATTTCACAGAATTTTTTGACATTATCTTGATGAATATGCAGGGGTCCAAGTCCCTTTCAGTTTTGAGCCCAAATATGCACCAGGAGAACGAAGACCAAATCTCCGCCGAGATAGTAGTGGAAGCAGTGATGCAGAAGCACATGGAGAATACAGAAGCATGAGTTGGTGCACTTGTCAAAAGTGTGTTCTAATGAACACCCCTCGTGAATGCTACTGCTGTGTATCGTCCTATCGAGCACGTGGTAAAACTGCACAGCTTGAACTCTCCGTTCAGCCACTGTGCATCACTGATCACATAGACTTTGAAATGGCGTGCCTAACCCCTGTTGTACTAGAATTGGTTCTGCAGGCAATGCACTATGTTAGAAGGCGATCACACAACATACGGTGGACCAATAGGTAAGGGATCAGTATGGAATTTGCAAGAGGGTTGCTGTTACAGCATGGAGATCCTCTCAGTTGAAATTTAAGTGGGTGGTAGATCTTACCTTGCACAGTATGAACATTAGTTTTTCAAACACCACCATTTATGTGCTGTTTAACTGTCCTGACCAGACAAAAGCATATTTACTTGCTTTGTGGTTCACTTTTGTAGCCAGAGTAGAGCATGGTTACTTACTTTCCGGCTGTCATAGCTAAATGAGTAGTTTGTGCCGACACATTGGAAGTTGAATGCAGAAAGGTGTAAAATTGAAGCCGCATTAGAACTTTGTGAGCAGTAGATTATCCGCAATCATGATTCCTGTGGTATTAAACATTTGTATGTTGACCAATGTTTGGAGGAGTTTACCCACACACGTGTAATACTACATACTCCAACCTAGGAAGGGTGAAAGTATTGGTTTGTGATACTTGTGATTAATGCATGATGAGGTGTAAGTTGCTAAACAAGATGTCGTGATTTGACAGGTTGTGCCGCATGGTGGCATACCGGGCATATGTGCCATAGATTTTTGAAAACCAAAAACTGGACGCGAGAGCAGAGATGTCATTCCGGCATGTGTAGTCTCACGTATATGACAACAATCTCCTGCAGGCAATGAATATGTTGGCTTCCTGCCTTTCAAAGGGCTATGGGTACACCGTAAGTAACTGGCATACAGAAGCCTAATGGTACTGGAATGACAATTCAGTATCTGAAATGGACAGCAGATCATTATGATTCTCTGCTATAAGGATGTATAGAAGTGTAACATGTCACGTTATGTGCTTTTCTATGGCAATAAAAGTTTTAATTCTTTTGAAATTGTTTGGCCTTATTACTTGAGGCAGACTGTGTCAATGACAGATGTACTGGAATGGTAAATATGGATTTATCCTACATCTTTGTAAATATTGACTATGGGTCTACAGCATATATTGCATGCAAACTTGCACTGGCGAAGTGATGCTTTTGTTAAACGATTTGTAGTCAGTGCCACTGCATTTTTTTGGGGGGGTACAGCATATATTGCATGCAAACTTGCACTGGCGAAGTGATGCTTTTGTTAAACGATTTGTAGTCAGTGCCACTGCATTTTTTTGGGGGGGCAGAAATGTGCACAGATCAAAATCAGTTTCTACTTCTATTTTACAGATAGCAATATGCTGCACTGTAGCACTGAAATATATTTTGGATAAAGGTCTTTGATGAAGCAGATATGTACTGTATTACAGGAGATTTGTGTGAAACATTTCAATCAACAACTGCATGTTCTTTTCTTTTTTTTTTTTCCAGGTTCCTCACTATTCTCCACAAGGATTGGTCAGAATGCTGCAGTGCTTGGCCTATGGCTGCCAGACCAGAAGAGATTGCATGGCACAAGGCATGTCATTCCACAGATTTCCATGCAATGCACTACAGTGCACAGTGTGGGTGTGTCGATGTGGAACTGATGTTGGTGACATTCAAAAATTTGTTGAGGAGACAGCAACCCCCCCACAGCATTACTTGTGCGCAAGTCACTTTGAAAAAGACATGTTCGAGCTGGACTACCGATTTGAATTGATGCCAGAAAACATGAAACCACGTAGAACTCGTCATATATTGAGGGTCAATGCACTACCAACACTGTTTGACTTTGCTAAGAATCACATATGGAATACTTCAGTGCAACGTATTGATCGGAATATGCGAAGAAAGGTATGTATGCTTTTACAGTAACAACTCCCTATTAAATGTCAGGACAGTAGTGCAACACTACCAATATTGGGGAAAAAAAGTTGCGTCTTATAACGTTCCATCTGTATTGTTGATCCTCGGTCAGTCATTACATGTGGGTATCTGTTCTAACCTCAGAACAGAGCCGGTCATCTTCCAAGCTCGTGCCAGCTACAAACTCTCGAGCTAAAAACTCTTACCCAGAATTCCCCTCTCCTTGTTACCTCAGATTGAGTTTGCAAAAGAAGGTAGATGCTATCTCTGGTCAAATGACCTAACAGAACCGGATGGTGAGATCCACCAGAAGCCACAGGAGGGGGAAGGAGGGAGGGTCGTAATGACTGAACAAGGATCAACAATACAGATGGAACATTATGGTAAGACATAACTTCTTTATCTGATATTGTTAATCCTCGTTCAGTCCTTACATGTGGGACAGGGTCCCCGGCTACCTTTATTCCTGGGAGGCTCTCATGGAAGGACATTCCGAAGCACCATAGAACCAAAAGATGCTCTTCCCCTGCAGGCCAAATCCAATTTGTAATGATGGATGAAGGTATGAGGAGTAGCCCAAATTGCAGCTGCACAAATGTCATGTAAAGAGGCTCTGGCATGGAAGGCAGCAGAAGTTGCCACCGACCCTGTAGAATGAGCCTTTATGATAGTAGGTAATGGAATATTACGTTTTCTATAAATGAAGGTTACGCAGTCTTTTAACCATTTAGCCAATGTGACCTTAGCAACAGTACATCCTAATCTAGGTCCAGAATAGGCCAAAAATAACTGATCTGATTTACGAGAAGCCTTAGTCCTGTTCAAGTAGAAGCAAATTTGCCTGTGAATATCTAGGGTATGTAGGCAATACTCTCCTCTGTTTGAATGATTGGGGAAGAAAACTGGCAATTCAATGGTTTGATTAATGGACATTTCAGAGATTACTTTTGGCAGGCAGGAAGGATTAGTTCTCAATAACACTATCTCTATGAAAAATCAAATATGGTCTCTTGATGCATAAGGCTAGCAGCACAGAGATGCGTCTGGCAGAAGTAATGGCGACCAAAAACAAGAATTTCCATGACAAAAGTAAATCTTTTCCACTTGCTGAGATATGTAATTCTGGTGGAAGACTTATGAGATGCAATAAGAATGTCACGTACTGGCAAAGAAAGATCATTCTGCCTGGCAGTCAAAGGAATTGGAGGAGCCAAGCTGTGAGCTTCAAGCTGTTCAAGTTGGGGTGAATCAGATTCTGCGGATGGGAGATCAACCCCAGGGTTGGATGGAGAATCCACGCTTGATCTAGCAGGTGAGGCCAAAGGAAGGGAAACCAAATCTGATGAGGTCAATATGGTGCTATGAGGATTACTTTGCTCTTCAACCGGTGGGCTTTCTTCAGAAACTGGGGAATGAGGGGGAGTGGTGGAAATGCATAAAGCAGACCCGAGGACCAATCGTGGACTAGAGCATCCCTGAGTGACTGTCCTGGAGGGGAAACAGGGCAAAATAGTTGCTGCATTTGTAGTTGGTCGGGGATGTAAAGAGGTCACAGCAAGTAAGACCCCAGTGGTTGAAATTCTCCGCTGCTATCAAGAGATTCAGGGCCACTCGTGAGGTTGTAGAATACACCTGCTGGGTCTGTCTGCTATTACGTCGGGACACCCAGGAATGTGCGTTGCTAGAAGAAAGCGGTTGGTAGCCATGGCCCATTGTCATATCCTCATGGCCTCTCGACAGAGTAAGATTTGGTTCCACCTTGTTTGTTGATGTACCAGACCACCGCCATGTTGTCTGATTGTATCGCAATAGTCCCAGACTGCAGCAGGGGATGGAATGCTTGCAATGCCAGAAGCACCACCCTCAGCTCTAGAACATTTATATGCAGATGGGCCTCCATTTCAGACCAAGTACCTTGGACTGTCTGTCCCTGAAATAGCCGCTCCCACCCCATCAGGGAGGCATCCATGGTCACTGCAGCCTTGGGCTGTTGGGGGGGAAAAGGGGCAAGACCATTGTGATGGATTGTGTGCCATCCACCAATTTAGATCTTGTTTGCACCTGTGAGTTACCCGAATCTTGGCTGAAAGAGGGTACTGAAAGGGATACCATTGGGTGAGCAGTAGCCATTGTAGAAGCCTCATGTGAAACCTGGCCAAGGGGACAATCGTAATGGAGGCTGCCATGGAACCCAACTGGAGAACAGAATGAGCTGTGGATTTCTAACTTGATAGGATTAGAATCAGTTGCTGCTTTATGCTTAGAATTCTGTGCTGTGGAATGGATGTTCTACAATTCTTTGTATTCAAGATGAACCCTATGAATTCTGTGGACTGAGATGGAGTGAGATTGAATTTTTGCCAGTTTACAGTTATGCTTAGCCTTTCTGCAGTGAGGAGAGAGTATGCCAGAGCTTCTTCCAATAGATGTCTGTTGGGAGCTGAGATGAGCCAGTCATCTAGATATGGAAACACCTGGAATCCTTGTAGTCGCAGGCAAGCTGTTATGACTGTCATGCACTTTGTGAACACTCTGGGGGCTGTAGAGAGTCCGAAGGGCAGTACTCTGAACTGGCAGTGATTGGCTCCCGCACGGAAGAGAAGGAATCTTCTTGATGGTCTGTCCACTTATGTGGTAGTATGCATCTTGAAGATCTATCAAGCACATCCAATCATCTTTTTCCAAAAGCGGAAGGATAGACTGTATTGTGACCATCCGGAATTTCTGTACTTTTACAAACTTGTTCAATACACTGAGATCCAAAATTGGTCTCCAGTCCCCGGTTTTCTTTGGCACCAAAAATAGTTTTGAGTAGAATCCGGATCCTATCTGGTCTGGAGGGACTATTTGGATGACTCTTTTTCTTAGCAGCTTTGAAATCTCTAATGCTGCTTCTTCCCTTTGACTGGGTGGAAAGTCGAGTAAGCTTGTTAGGGGAGCAGGACAAAGGTCGAAGGGGATAGGATAACTTCTGGTTATTATCCTTTGTACCCAAGAATCGGTGGTACTAGTTAACCAGGCAGAAGAGTACAAAGAAAAACGACCCCCAACCACTTCCAGAAGTAAGCAGTTGGGCCGCTCTTCAGGAGCACTGGTAGGAATGGCCAGGGAAAGAATCCCTGGAACCCTGATTACACGGACCCCCTCTGCCCCAAAAGGGGAATCTTCACTGAGAGTTTCCCCCTCAGCCCCTAGGGGAGAACTCGGCCTGTGTGTCACGGAAAGAAACTTGAGATTTTTTGTGCCATACCTTCCCACTCTTCTGGTTTCTGGAGAAACCCGTTGAGGGGAAGAATAACAAACACCCACAGCAGAAAGGGTCTTACCATCCTGTTCACATCTGGCCAGTGTGCGTTTATCCTTGGGTCGGAACAACGACTAGACTTCGATGGGAGCGTTGAGAAAGTAAGCCTTGAAGGGTTCCGCGAAATTACACAAGCGCATCCAGGCATGTCGTCTCAGAACAATGCCTGAAACCACCACTTCAGCTGCTCCTTCTGATGCGTGAGATATCGAGGAGGAGTTAGATATCGATTTGATGGTGGCTGAGAGGCCACTTTGTCATGGACTTCATAAGACATGGCTCCAGCCAAAGTTTCAGAGAGCTCAGTAATAGTCTCTTTGAAGCCTGATAAAATGTGCCATACAGTTCAAGGACCTGAGTGTAAAGGTCGCCGATGCAAAAGTACGCTTCCCTATTCTGTCCAGAGCCCGGGACTCTTTATTGGGTGGATGGACAGTCTGGCTTTCTTCTTCCGCCAGGTCCTTTTTAGTTGCGGCCGCCACCACCAAAGCATCTATAGGACCAATGGGGATCACTGGCAGGAGGGGACAAAATTTTATCTGGCCTCCGAGGAATGCCCTCAATGGTGTCAGGTGCCTTCTACGCACGCTGAACGATGAGCTGGACAAGTTCGTCGGCAGATGGAGTAACCTAGGAAGTAGGGGGCCAGGCACGAAAGGCCCACAGGAACACAGACTCTTCAGAGGTTGGGTTGGAGGGCTGCCAGTCACCTCTCTCTAAGAATTTCAAGGATATCACCAAAGGATACCTCAGAGGGTGATCAAGGGGATCCCTCCCATTCATCAAAGTCTGTGTCTTCAGTTTGAGACTCCTCTGTGGAGGCCATGTGCTTCCTCTTGCACAAGCTCTTTTGATGATCTTCCTTAGAGGGAGACACTGGGGAAGACAGCTCAGAAGGGGTCTCCTGTGGGAGTATGTCCTGAGGCCCTTGAGCCCGGTGTCTGCTAGGAGCGGCTTGTGTACATTGCGATCCAGAGGAAGGCAGGGAGAGCGATAGCACAGGATCGCCAAACGATGGCAGAGCCTTCTCCATAAGCTGGAAGGCTGGTCCACCTGAAGAGGGATGGGGGCCCAGGGCAGGGGTCACCCCTCGTCTAAGTGGCTCAGTCTGCCAACTCAGAGTCCCTGGATGGCTGTAAAATGCCAAAGTACGTACACCACAGCTGACATCCTGGGCCGTGACAAGACTCTCCTGCCACAAAGGCAACTGCGGCTCCTTAGTGAGGTCCATAAAAGGAACTGAAGTGGGGGAAGACTGTGCTATATCAAGGGCTTCAAAGACAATGAAGGAGGAGAATAAGTAGGGGTCTTTGGTAAAGGGTGATCACCTACACAGGAAGGATAGGTCTTGGGGGGGGGGGGGGGATACCTCTAGCCAAAAGCACTTGATTCACAAGACGCAACACATTGTGTTCAAAGAGGCTTCTAGTGGATTTCACGGACATGGCTGAGGGGAGAGTCAGGTCTATCCAAGGACAGAGCAAACTCGGTGCCCACCACGGAGGTGGTCTGCACTGAGAACAATGGAGCTGTAATGGACTGAACTACTGGTGTCTCCACCAAGGAAATCATCGGTGCTGAAGGCATGGTCTGCACAGACGATGAGGTCGGTGGTACTGAAGTGGTTGTCGGCACTAAGGCCTGAGCCAAAAACATCAGTGACGAAAACTGGTCAGTACCGAGAGGGTAGTTGGAGCTGGGTAAGTTGTCGGAGCCAAAATGGAAATGGGCATCGAAACATCCATTAATGTCATAACAGTCTGCATTGACTGGACAGGCGGTGCCGGTAAGGGAGTCTGAACTGAGGAGCTCCTCGGTACCGATGTGGTATGGGGCACACTAGGTGCCGAGGTCTCAGATGGCACCGACAGTCTCAGTGCCGAAGGTCTAGGCACCAAAAGCGCTGGAGAAAAAGTCAAATCCGAACTGGAAAGCTTAGCTTTCTTGGGTCTCTGTTCCTGAGGGTCCCCAGCTGGGGACGAAGGAAGAGACTTGGCCTTTTTATGTTCATCACTCTTTCTTATGGGATCTTGGAGGGGTTGAAGCCTCCGACCCAGAAATACCCTCTGAAAAAGGAGATTTAAGTAGCCCCTTCAATATTAATTTATTTTTTTCTCTCAATTAACGTCCTGTTAGAGAAATTCATACAAATCCCGCAAGGTGGGTCAACTGTTAAATGAGGCACACCCAAGCAATAGACACACAGGGAACGTGTATCTGAAGTAGGTAATTTATGTCCACAATCTAAACATCTTTTAAAATCTGGGCTACCTTTTTTATCTGTCATGTTTAAGGCGAGAAAGAAAACAGAAAAATACCAGCAATGGTACAAGAAATACCTGAAGGTAAGAAGGAAAATGGGTTTACCAACAATGATAATAAAAGGAATTACCTCGTGGTAAAAAGAGAGGAAAGGAGTTGAAAAGGATTCGAAAAAGGGTAGTCGCTAAATGCGATCACATAAGAGATAACTAATAACTTTTTTTTTTGTGAAAAAAAAACAGTCTTAGAACGTAGTATGAAGAAAAATGTTGTACTTAGCTCAAGAGAAGTAGCTTGACATGACCGAATGGCGTCGCAGCAAACGAAATCTGAGGTAACAGGGAGAGGGGAATTCTGGGTAAGAGTTTTTAGCTTAAGAGTTTGTAGCTGATGCGAGCTTGGAAGATGGCCGGCTCGGTTCCGATGTTGGAACTGATACCCATATGTAACAACTGAACGATGATTAACAATATCAGATTCAAGGTTATAAACCATTAAGCAATATGAGGATTGTATATAGTTACTGTAAGGGTGATGTCACTTGAGAGGAAATCAAGGTTATAAACCATTAAGCAATACAAGGGTTGTATACAGTCACTGTAAGGGTGATGCAACATAGTGAAGTTCATGTGCAATAACACATCATCTGTAGTCTAAATTAAGGTGCAGACACAGAGAAGGGTCTTAAGTATTGGACTGTATTTGTACTACATCAGTGGTGTGCACAAACATTACTGTTGTGCATGCACTTGCAAATGCATCGCCATTACTGGGTCAATTGAAGGTTGCAATATAGTACATGAAGTTTTTTTCCTCTGTTTTCCAGCTTGTGGAGGACCTTCTGTCAGAACCACAATCTGTACAACAGCATCTGGAGGTGCCATCCAGAAGCAGTACTATGTAAGTAAATAAAATAGGTTGCATCAAAAGTACACTTGAAAGTAGGCTATGCACTCCATTTTGCAATTTGTGCAGAATGGTGTACAATTAAGGCTTTATTTACAATGCATAATTACATTTGTACTGAAATTATATTATGTAATTTCAAGAGTAGATAACTGGAAAATATGTGAATAACTGCTGTGTAGTAGACTAACAGTTGTACACCTCAGAGAGTATCAGTCATTCAACACACAGGCTTGGAAGTATGAGTAGTATGATGTTAGTAAGGTGGGCATTTACAGGCCTCAGCGAGTATCAGTTACTCCACACAGGCTTGGAAGTATGAGTAGTATAATGTTAGTAAGGTTGGCATTTACAGGCCTCAGCGAGTATCAGTTACTCCACACACAGGCTTGGAAGAATGAGTAGTATAATGTTAGCAAGGTGGGCATTTACAGGATGGATGCTGTCATGACACAAACTGTGAAAGCACTGTTAAAGCAGAACCAAATCAAAAGTTACGGGCTAAGAATCTTGTCACTAACATTTGCCTGTAATATACTTTTTTCAGTAGAGATAATTGAAACAGGAGGGCCTGTAGGACTGGGGTTGTGTGAAGAGCTCATGCAGAATAATGTGTATTTGAAAGGCAAAGTTACATCAACCTGGGTACAGATTCCCACAACTTTGAAAAAATATTCAGTATGGTCCCATGGTGAGAACAGGGCACTTGATTAGTGTGCAGTGACACATTCAGCAAAAGTCAAGGGTGTGTATACATAAATGGTAGTTACATACATCAATGTATAACTCTTACTTCTTCTCATTTTGGATTAATAGCAGCAGGCATCGTTTATGGAGCAGGATGATTGTCATGAGGGCACCCAGATGGATGATAGTGAGCAGAACACCAGTGTGTACACAGACTCTGGCATTCATCCTACTTATGTAAGTAACATGTACTAGTCAGTATATCAGTTAAATAGCAGATGACATCAGTGTACAGTGATTCCACTGTGTTGCGATTCAATAATGACCATAGTCAGTTTCTGGATTTGCAGTGGACTTTTGGATTACACCCCTTGGCACCTGGGGCCATCATTGTAGCACCTTGTCGATGGGTCAGTTTGTCCAGGAAATTAGAATGCACAGAATGCCAAAATGTGGAATGGACTTGACAGGGAAGAGTGTGAAGCATAGGTGCATGTGTCCGATGTATTTACAATACCAATTTCAAACATGTATTTTTCTTGCAATTGTTTTGGTGGTAGGCCACAATGTCCATCTGAGGACATGGCAGACTAGTGTAAGTAAGGCTAAGCAGATATTGTAAGTCAGGTGTGATATGCAACCAAAAGTGCAGGTGTTTGAATGACCCAGTTTGAAAGACCGTCAATACAGACATGTAATATGAGGCTCAGTTTCTGTGATTCATTTGTAAATGGCTACCACAGCACAAACATTACAACCATGAAGGCCTCTCAAATTATTGTGACAACAGATCAGTTCTTAACATAGATTGTCATGATTCATTGAGAAATGACATGAGACACTAACCTTTTTTAGGCGTGAAAATGCTGCAAGGCTTTTTATTTACTCAACCTTACTGTGTATGCTAATTGTAGCGTATGACAATCAGTTTTGAAATGTACTGCTAAGGATGACTATACTTTGGATTCTAAACAGGTGGAGATGGAACTTGTACCAGTTTGCACAGAAGTCATTGTAGACAACAGTGAGGTAATGAGTAGCAGATTCAGACAAACAGGTAAAGTTGAAGAACAAGTCCTGTCAGACCCAAAATATGGGTGCTGCAGTAAGTGTTGGAATACAGGCAAAGACACCAGGAACTAGTATTAACACATCTAAGGTTAAGTTTAGCAAAAGCCATGATGTTGTTATTCAATTCCCAGAAATAACAGTGCAACCATTCATAGAGCACAGGTGTCAAAATACACATAGAACTTAAATGATGTGCATCCAAGCACAGAAGAGGACATAGGTTATAATAATTCTTTAGAGTGCTAGTAATCATCACTCAGTGGTACACTCAGGCACTGAACTAGTGCAGGTCCAAGAACAAAATGATGAGGGTAGCATGTGTAGTGACAACAGCAGTGATGATTGTATGTCTGAAGGAAGTAGAGGAAATGAGAGTAACGAGAATCAGGAAGACCCAGACTGGGGCGAATCCTCAATAAGTATGTCAGGAAATGAGAGTAATGAGAATCAGGAAGACCCAGACTGGGGCGAATCCTCAATAAGTATGTCAGGAAATGAGAGTAATGAGAATCAGGAAGACCCAGACTGGGGCAAATCCTCAATAAGTATGTCAGGAAATGAGAGTAACGAGAATCAGGAAGACCCAGACTGGGGCGAATCCTCAATAAGTATGTCTCAGTCTGATGCAGAGGATTCATTCCAGGAGTTGTCAGAAGAGGAAACAGTTGTTGGACAAAAAAAAAAATGTACTGTTTTTGAGACATGCCTTGATAAGTTGTTGTTGAAACTTACATGCCCAGTGTGCAGGACACCAGCTTGTGAAATTAAGAAGACCATACTTGGAACTTTTGTTTGTGTAAAAGTGTCCTGTTTTAATGGACATGAAATTCTAAGTTGGGAAAGCCAACCACTACTTGGTCGAATGCCAGCAAGCAACCTAATGAGTGCTGCCACAGTACTGTTCTCAGCAGTAGTACTTACACACACAAAGGATTTGTGCTTACCTAGGTGTAGAATTCACTGGAAAGATGACATACTATGACATACAGAGTCAATATCTTTTCCCAGTTGTGCAATTCCATTGGCATGAGCATCAGAAGAACCTGTTGAAGGCCCTTGAAGGGAGACTGATAAAGTTATGTGGAGATGGACGCCTATGACAGTCCAGGATTTTCAGCTAAGTACTGTACCTACAGTGTGATGGATTTACACACAGGATACATACTAGATTTTGCAGTGGTGCAGGTCTGTGAAAGAGTGTCATCAGTGGGACTTGAGAAGATCGGTTTTGAAAGGTGCATGAGAAATTTAATTAGTAAGGGTGCGAGTATCGGACTAGTAGCAACACACAGGCATCGAGGTATAGCATCAGTAATGCATACTGAATTTACTCAGAACATCAGTTTGACATTTGGCACATGTGCAAAAGCATTTGTAAAAAAAATATGCTGGCTGCCAAACAGAAAGGACAAGAGGATTTAATTCCATGGTGTCGCAGTATTTGTAATCACTTGTGGTGGTGTACAGCAACATGTGATGGTGATCCAGTATTACTTATGGAGAAATGGTTGTCCCTGTCATATCATGTGATTGACCAACATAGCAGGGGGTATGCTACCAAATATGTGAAATGCCCACATGAAGTACCAGTCCCTTGTGGGACTGATAAAAAAATGGCTATAGGATGGAGGGGAGTGTCACAGTGCACTGCAAGAGACTATAAGTAACACACTGTTGCTAAAAGATCTGAAGCAGACTATAAAGTTTTGTCATACTGGCAATCTGGAAACATTCCATGCATTGCTGTGTTGTTACTGTTCAAAGTTAGAGCACTTTAGCTATGGAGGGATGAAAGCAAGAACAATGTTAGCTGTCTTGGAACACAATGCAAATCAAAATCGGGAACATTTAGTTATAAGATGCCCCTCTAGTCACTCCAGGTCAATAGGTGAAAAGAGATACAGAATAGTGTATCCCAAGGTGAAGCAGGAGTGGATAACAAAGCTACATTTAAAGGTAGGATGTATGACTACATCTATGACCTCATGATGAACGTAGCCAATGGACATACCAGAACTGCCTAGAAACATAGCTCGATCTGAGCTGCCAGAGAAAAATACTGTGATTGCACAGTTTCAGTCCCATTTCGGCAGTAAGTAGCCAAGTACACAAACTTATAGTTCAGACTACTTGCTAAATAACAGAGTACAGTATAAATTAAGGAGAAGTTGCCTGTCATGTGTTTAAGTCAAAGGAGCTGAAATTTTAAGCAGCGCAATTGTTTTATAGTAAGAGAGAAAGTGTCTGATAGTCTGCAAGACTTTGATAGCAGCGACCAATCTGACTACTGTCACTCAGTACAGAAAAAAATGCAGGTAGAAACATTACTAGTGGACATTTGAGAAATGGTACAGTCCCTCAAGCTTCATATTTCTTTTGAAAGTGAGACAGTCATGTTTAATCAGTTACAGAAGCTGATGTTAACTCATTCATGAAAGTGTAATGTAACTGTTGGATGGGATGGGCCATTCCATATCTGTCACATGCACAAAATTTTAGGCAGTGCGATGTTTAAATATTATGCAAGAAACAGTGTCAGTCTGCGAGACTTAGACAGCAGTGACCAGTCTGAACAGCACAGTAAAATGCAGGTAGAAACATTACTAGTGTAAATTCGTGAAATGGTAGAGTCCCTCAAGATTTATATGTCCTTTGAAAGTGAGAGTCACGTTTAAGCAGTTACAGAAGCTGATCACTCATTTATGAAAGTTTAATGAAGCTGTTGGATGGGATGGGGCATTCAGCTTGTATGACATGCACTGTAGCAGCTGAAGTTAGTATTGGTTTCCATCCAGTTATGCACGTAGTTACGGTGATTGCTTCTATCACTTTGACCATGGTTGTTGTGGTTGACAATATAGGGAGTGGTCTCTGCTAATATGCAAAGGTGTGACATTTGAGGTGACATGTCAGTGTGTAGTAGCTGAAAATGAGTTGTCTGAGTGGGTAGTAATAAATGCAAAGCAACAGTTGAACCATGTAAAGTGTGTGTATGTATATAATTGTGTAATTTTTTTCCTATGGTTCTCTCTCGTCTATGAGTGCTGGTGATTGAGAAAAACTGATCTGAAACTTGTGTAATCCATTTTCTGGTAATAAAAAGTAAGTGTCCTGGACACTGCTGGAGACAAACGCCCAACTGACAATGGAAATTGTATTTGACATGGATGCCGGAATTACCTAGGTGATAGCAAAGGTGGGTATGACATGTGATATTTTACAGTATGCAAGAAGTAAGCATTAAGTCATACATATGTGTTTATATCTGAAACCTGACAGTATGTGTTGCTGATGTTCATTACAGGTGATGTGAATATGTAGATGTCAACTGAAGAAATATAACTTGAATGAAGTGAAAGTACTGGCAGAGCAGGCATGGTAAATATTTCACAAAGGACATTTTATAGCCAAGATAAGTGTGATGAAGTTAATATCGCGATAGACCTTGAAGCACCAGTGACAGATTATAAGCAAGTTTGAAAGGTAAACAACAGTCTACTGGTTGCTGAAAGGAAATGTCTTGATAGTGTATTATACATTTTTTTTTCTTTATGGCGAAGGAATTATCTTGGAGTAAGAGTGCCATTGGTTCTAGGTTGCCATATTACAAGTGTTTATAGTGCGAAGATAAAATGTATAGAGATAGCATTCAGAAATACCAGCTAGAACAGGTATCAGCTCACTACACATTGCTGGACAGGAACACTGCAGAGGCATGCTGTACCTAGGATGATGGACATTGAGACTGTGACCCATGACAGGTATGGTTGTTGAAACTGTGCCTGTTCCATGATGCACTTGCAAAGGAGATGGAATTGGAGGGTTCAGTGGCAGTCAGTTGATTAAGTTTTGTGATGGTGTAATAAAAACACTTATTAGTTGCAATGGTCATTGTCTGGTAACTTGACGTGAGGGGTGGTGTGACACTGTTATGCTGGGTATTGTAAGGGAAGGAGAACGCAATGATTATCGTCTTTTGACGAAGTCATGGTGGTGTGAGACTATTAAGAATGTTTGATGTGCTAAGGGAAGGGAAACTCACTAATGGGTGGACGCACTGCTAGTAACACAAATGAGAAGCAGTGGGTGGTCAATGCTACTAATTAGTGGACATGCTGTAGATGAATTGCTATGTTTTACAGCAAACAGTCATGCACAAAGTTAATGGCACTGGAAGTCTTGTAATCAAAATTTGGCACACTAAATGCAGGCACACCCATAGGATATGTAGAGTGCTGTTCAAGCATGGTGGAATTATTAGTTTTATATGTGTGCAGGACAATGTCTTATATGTAGATGCATAATTATTTTTATTTAAAAGACTTTACTATTAAAGAGTATGTTAGTTGCAGTAGGCACTGAATTTCATAAGGCCATGGACAGAGGTAAAGAAAATAATCAGACTCTGCAAACCCGCTGTGTATGTATGAAGTATGTGCTGGAACCCAAACCCACTGTGTATGTATGAAGTACGTGCTGGAACCCAAACCCACTGTGTATGTATGAAGTATGTGCTGGAACCCAAACCCGCTGTGTATGTATGAAGTATGTGCCGGAACCCAAACAAACATTGAGCATATGTAACTAACAGGAACCAATTTCCATGGACACTCTTGGACAATGTTTGAAAAGCCATTAATTGTTAAGACATGAGCCTGATTAGCAAGTGTGTGGTGACATGGCACAGGCATCACAATGTTCAAAATCCTGTGTAGCAGTTATGCCCTCCCAACAGTGTTTATAGTCCAAGCCGTTGTGTAGTGTGATCCCTGTCACCTGTGCAGATGATGATAGCTGGTAACTTTGACACATTGTAACTTGTGTGACCATGTACTAAAGTCTGATGCACAGTGTGAGACAGCGTTAGAAGATGCAGCTGTCACAAAGTTGATGGCAAAGGGGTTTGTGTGATGGAATATATGTATTTTAGGTATCATTAAGTAATCTGTAGGGCCTGTAGACATTTACACAGAGAAGCGAGTGCTGTGAAGTGTGGTTTGTCATCTCTGGCAGCAATATTTAGAACTTGGGATTAAGATGCGCAAAATTCCAAAAGGCCACAAGGCACGGCCTGGTACAGTGACTTATAAGGCAGACATGAAAATTATGTAGGCAAAATTGTCATTCTGTACTCATGACACTGATAGTAGCATTTCAATCCTGTGTGCTTACTGCCATACTTGACAAGTTTAGTTACTACAACTGCAAACTGGATGCTGCAATCATTAATTTACTGAAGGTTGTAAACCCTCCTAAGTGGTGTTTCATGCAAACTGCACACTTTTCTTTTAAAGAGACGAAAGCAAACATCGTCAAGTGAAAAATATGAAGAACTGTGTTTGGCTGAGTAGTGTTAGCTGCCAATTAACAGCTCAATATGTGACCAGTTTAGCAGTAAGACTGGAAATGTGCACAAAGACATGGCGTGCCTCAAAGCAAATTTACTAATCTGGTTAAAGGAATAGAGGATTGCTAAATAGTTTAAACTGAATTAGAGAACATATTAAGCTCCAAAAATGCATCAGTTATCTGCATTATGCCAGTGATACTTACTTGCACAAAATATTCAGTAACCCCACCAGCCGTAAAAATAATAAACTTCACTGCATGGTCTCTAGAATACAGTGAGTTTTCAGTACATTCTTTTACTGTGCCAGCATCAGACACACAGGTTTGAAAAGTACTGTTTTGCAGTCATTTAAAATATGTGCAGATGATGCAAATGTCAGGAAAATTACAGAAACAGGATGTCAGTAGACTGATGTTAGAGATTGGCAAGCACAAATGACATAATAATGTCTTGTAGAAATAGGAGGAAATAAAAAATCAACACAATGAAATCAAACATTTGTTTAATGAAGTCTTTCTGCTGCTGCCAAGCCAAGTAAATAGCTAAATGATTCGGCAGGCAGAGGGGAAGATATTTGAAATAGCACTCCCTTTCTTTCAATTCTGAACGGTCAGTTGCAGTGACACTTTTCACACCTCTGCAGTAGTGTTGAAGGAGGGACTGTCAATTCAAGTTGGACTACAAAAGAACACTAGAACAAAGGCATCCAATTTAGCTACAACTCTGGCTGCTGCTGGACAACTTCAAAACTTCAATGCAAACTTTACCCCCCCCTCACCCCCTAAAGAGCCCATCCCTACACCAGAAGAATGCAAAGTTCCTGTAATCACGGCTGCACAGGCAAAAACCACACTCTCCAAAAGCCAAGAACACAGCATCCATGGGACCAGACATCATCCCAGGCTGCGTTCTACACGAACTACAGAACGAACTGGCACCCCACCTAAGTACCATGTTCAATCA
The DNA here is from genome assembly GCF_019279795.1 of Protopterus annectens. Classification (NCBI taxonomy): domain Eukaryota; kingdom Metazoa; phylum Chordata; order Ceratodontiformes; family Protopteridae; genus Protopterus; species Protopterus annectens. The sequence goes on from NC_056746.1 coordinate 338,836,141, forward strand.
TAGCCTCACCTCAGGCTTTGTGCCTGCTGAATGGCACACAGCAACGGTTATCCCACTCCACAAGGGGGGAGCCACCACGGACCCTGGGAACTACCACCCCATTAGCCTGACGAGCCTGGTCTGCAAGGCCATGGAACATATCATCATGGAACTTATAAACAAAGATATTGGTAATCTCCAAACTCTGGATCCCACCCAGTTCGGGTTTGTAAAAGGCAGATCATGTCTCCTAAACCTGATAGACTTCTTTGAAACAGTCACCAGAGCCGTAGACAAGGGTAAGGTGGTTCACACAGCCTATCTAGATCTTGCCAAGGCTTTTGACACCATCCCCCACTTTGGAATTATAGATAAACTCACTAAACTAGGTATAAATCCCTGTGTCACAAGATGGGTTGCCAACTGGCTCACTGACAGAACCCACACTGTGAAAGTAGCAGACTCCAAATCCGACTTCAGACCAATGACAAGTGGAGTACCACAGGGTTCAGTCCTGGGTCCTCTCCTGTTTGGTATCTACTTCTCTGAAGTACAGGCTAACACAGAAGGTCTTTGGCTAACGAAGTTCGCAGATGACTGCAAACTAGGAGCCATAATCGAAACTCCTAACGATGTGGACATCCTACAAAAGGTTCTCACTGAGACAGATGCCTGTTGTCAAAGCCATGGCCTCAAGCTCAATGCCAAAAAGTGCACTGTCATCCACTTTGGTAAAAACTCTGTACCCATGAACTACAACATAGGCGGTAGTATACTTAACACTAAGTGTGATAAGAGACCTTGGGACACAGGTGGACAGTAGTCTCTCCTTTGATAATCACATCTCCACAGTAGTCAGGAAATCCTTCTACATGGCACACCTCATCACAAAAGGTTTCTCATCCAGAAAAAAATATGCCATTGTTCCCCTCTACTCATCACTCATTAGACCCATTATAGAGTACAATGTCCCCTTTGGTATGTACCTCACAAGACATCTACAACTGGAAAGGCCGCAGAAATACCTCACAAAGAAGATTACCGGCCTCAAACAGATGCCCTACGCAGACTGTCTAAAAAAACTCCAGCTTTACTCCGTCGCATATCGCCTACTCAGAGGTGATCTCTGCCCAACATACAAAGGTATGTCAAACCTGGAGCTGTTGGACATACGCCACTTAAAGAAATCCCAATCCCTCTGAGCTACACGCTCTAGGGACCTAAACCTTGTCACCACATTAAACAGAACATGCCGGAGGGATAGATTCCTGTCCCAGAGACTTCCCATACTCTGGAATAAAGTACCTATCTATATCAAACAAAGCTCCTCATTAGCACTAAGAAAAATCTTGATGATTGGATGGGAAATAGGAAATTCACCCTGGGGATCATCTCTGTGGCTCTGCTCGACAGTGGCACAGGAAAATAATCTTCTTGGGTGGCAAAAGCCAGGGTACCTTTTTGGCTGGGCTTGTATAGGCCCCAGGGCTGATAGCCTAGTACCTACCTATGAACCTAAATTATCATGTAAAGCAAGCTGTGATCTAAACATAAATGAGGGTGATTAGCAACAGATAAGAAGTAGGCCTAATGCAGAAGGAATACAAATTGACAGTGAGTCACAGATTTCCATTATATGTCAATGGCATGGGAATTCAGTTACTTCCTTATGTCTGGCATGAGTCATAGAAAGAAAACTTGAAATGCTTTATGGGAAAGAGAAAGGCTTGAAGCAGAAGATCAAGTTGACATATCAAGCCCCATCGGTAGCCATGCTGTGGTAAACAGGCTAAAATTACAAATAAAGCACTTAAGAGTGATGTTGAGGGGTTAAAATAGGTCAGGAAACAAAGGCTGAAAAATACATGTTTTTTTAGTTGCACGGTCGAGTTTTCCTTTAATAGGGGATTACACTATAATAATTATATTTGTGAAATATGACAAAACAGGAAAGTCTGGAAATATTGCACTTTTTCAGAATTTGTTGGACTTGTGGGGGACTCTGAAGTACATGCCCTACTCCATGTTATTAATGTTCAGAAAAATGCTTTGTGGAGGGGAAGAGAGGGGGAGAAAGTAAAGTAAAGAAAACATTTTTTTCTTAGTACTACTATTTTTGCAGTGTTTGGTTTTCTTTGCATGCTACAAAGTATTCTCAGATATTTTTAAGTGCAGTGGAGATTGTTAATAGGTGCTGCTGTTCTTTTCCCCCCTTTCTTTCTCCCTTCTCTCTTCTTGTTCAGCTTTGATAAAAGTAGGCACTGCAATGTATAAAAAAAACGGTTTAAAAAAGCATGGCAAAAGAAAAATTAACGTGCCTTTTCTCATTCTTGCATGAAGGAATAACTGGATTAAGGACCTTAGATTTATTTAGTAACAGGTTTTAAGAGAAAGAAAGTAAACAAAAAAGGATATTGATTATTATGAGGCTTTTTTCAAGCAAACAAATGTAGGCTTAATTAGCAATTCTGTATCTCGCCCTCATGTCTCCATGGAAACAATCTGATAGAGAAATTGATTGCTTCTAATATCTCTGTGGATAACCTTTCTTTTAGGTTAACAAGTCTATGAATGTGGCTCTCAGTTTGGAACATTTTGTTCCTATTAGGAGGATAAAACAGATATTTGAAGATGTACATAGTTTTGTGTTAGTATTAAAGTAATATGTTTTAGGCGGTATTGAGAGCTTTTTTTTTTTGAGGGTTTTCAATAAAACAAAAAGTTTTGTAAGATGTAACATAGGCTTAAATGGATACAACAAAAATAACTATATAAAAGTTCAACCTGCCAAACAGTGTATGCATTTAACACAAATGCTGGAACTATACATTTAACAAAAAGGTGTTGTATATAAAAGATGGGAATAATAACTTTTTAATACAGTGATGCTTTTGTAATGTGTTTAAATGTCAATGGTCTCACAGATGCATATAAAAAAGAAAGAATAATGAACTATATTAAAAAATGTAGAGTGCAAATAACTATGTTACAGGAGACGCACTTCGAAAGAAATGAACATGTGAATTTAATAAAGAAAGGTTTTCAGGATAGTTACTCAGTGGAATATCTGTAACAAAGGAAAAGAGGGGTACTTACATTAATTGCAAGAGGAGTTCTAATAGTGATAGAATAGAATAAAACAATAATAGCAGATTTGCAGTGCTAGGGAGCTACTGGCAAAAGAGGAGGATTACAGTGGCATGTATTTATATTCCACCTAAAAATGCTATAATGGAGCTTAAGAAAGTTCTCATAAAAAATAATCTGTTTTCAGCAAGGAACATTACTTATAGGTGGGGACTAGAATTTGGTTTACAGCAGTGAAGATGCATCTGGGGGGTACAAAGGGAAAGTATAACAAAGGAGGGTGCATTTTTGAAGAAATTTATGAAAGTATTTGACATGGAAGATGTGAATTCAGTAATAGGACTTCAGAGTGAATTTACATATCATTCCCCCAAGATATAAAAACTGAGCTAGGCTAGACAGAATTTACATTTCATAGAAACGTGCATTTACCTGAAGGTCTTGATAGCCCCCAATAACTTTCAGATCATGCGCCATTAATAACTAAAATAAAAACACAGGATAATGAAATAAAAGTGAGACAGACGCCGGCACTTTCCCACCTATCTGGTGAGGAGAGGAATTTAAGGAATTGGTACATGAGATTATTCAAGGAACTATTTGAGAGGACAAAAATCACTTCTGAAAATATAGCTAGGGAGTTGGATAAAATTAAGGTGGAGTTTAAAAATAGGGTGGAAATAAAAGAAAGAGAACTCTGGTTAAGTAGTAACAAGAATTATTTAGAGGGACTAACCAATGTTAAAGTACTGCAGAATAGGGGGAATCTCACAGAACAAGAAAAGGATCAACTACAGAATGCCAAGCAGAAAATACAGGATTATCTTGATAATATATATGAGTTTAGAAAGTTTGCTGTTAACCATGTTTTGATAACACTAAAGCACAAAAACTTTTAGCCCAACTCAGGCAACAGAAAGTAGAAAGGGCTGTCGCCAAGCCTAGGGAGTCTATAATAAGGGAAGGTAACAAGAGATCCTGTAAAGATTTTAAAAATATTTTGGAATTCTATGAAAGTCTGTATAAAGCAGAGAAATGTGGAAATCAAGAAGAGATACAAATGGAAATGTTTATGGAAGAATTAAATATGCCAAGGTTAGAGGTAGATGAGGCTCAATTACTAACAGGATAGGAGCAGGCAAGATAAAAATCGTGATGTATAACCAATCTTCAGGAAAGTCCCCAGGAATACATGGCATTCCTGTGGAAGTCTGGAAGCTATGGACATGTGGGGAAGAAACTAAACAAAACATGATACAGAAACTGAGAAAATGGAAGTTTGTTATATGGATGTGGATAGTAAGATACAAGCAGTTAAAATGTTTTTAGTCCCATTAGTCATGCACAGGTCAGGCATACTTTTATTAACCACAGGAGAAGCCGTGAAGAGAAATTAATAAAGAGCCGAAGGACTTCATTTGGGAGAGGAACACTGCAAGTGTCAAGTGGAATAAGCCGATTCTTCCAGTAGAACAGAGCAGATTGGGATTACCCGATTTGAAGGGGGAATTCAGAGCTACACAGTCAAGGCTCCTATACATGGCACAAGCAGAAAACTATAATTCAAAGTGGAAAGAGATGATTATAAAACTGGGGAGGGGAGCTCAAGAAACAAGGAGAGACTAGGATTTAGGGTGCAGGCCATTAAAAAGAATAACAAAAATCACGCAGAATATTATATCCATAAAGTAGTAAAAGTATCATAAGAACTAAGCCAACACGGGAATGGAGAAAGGAGATTCTGCCGATAGGGAGACTGCAATTAGGGAAATAGACAATAGGTGAGAGGGGACTGCAATTTACTGGAGAAAACTGGCAAAGGAACCAAGGTATTGGGAGAAAATAACTAGAGGGGAAAAGGTGACAGAATGGGAACACACCAGGAATTTATTTGAACTGCAAGTTAGATATTGGCTTCCCTATCAAGGATTTATCAGAGTGTATGCAAAGAGAAAGAAATGAGGGGGTCCTAAATGAAAGACCAGTACTGGCAGAGTTGCCAGTAGAATCTAGAACCGAAGTTGCCATTAAAAAAAGGAATAATTAGTAGAGCATATAAAACACTGCATTGTAACTAAGAATCAATCACAGGGGTTTAGAAAGGATTGGGAAGACAGACTTGATAAGCAATTCACAAAGAAACAACGGTAGGATAGAGTGGATATAAAAAGTGTACACACCCCTGTTAAAATGCCAGGTTTTTGTGATATAAAAAATGAGACCACAATAAATCATTTCAAAACTTTTCCCACCTTTAATGTGACCTATAACCTGTACAATTCAATTGAAAAACAAATCTGTTAAGGGAAAAAAAAAATAAAAAAAAACCATACAAAAACCAGTTGCATAACTGTGCAAACTCTTAAGCTAATACTTTGTTGAAGCACCTTTTGATTTAATTACATCATTCAGTCTTCTTGGGTACACACCTGCCATCAATTAAAGATAATCTGATTAACCCCAAATAAAGTTCAGCTGTCCTAGTAGGATTCGCCTGACATTTACTCAATTGCCTGCAACAGCAAAAGCCATGGTTTGCAGAGAGCTTACAAAGCATCAAAGGGATCTAATTTTTGAAAGGTATCAGCCAGGAGAAGGGTACACAAAAAAATTCCACAGCATCAGATATACACTGGAACACAATGAAAGACACATCATCAAGAAGTGAAGAAAATATGGGACAACAGTGACTTTGCAAAGAACTGGATGTCCCTACAAAATTGAAGAAAAGACAAGACGAAAACTGTTTCAGAGGCTGCCAAGAGACCTACACCAACACTGAAGGAGCTGCAAGAATTTCTGGCAAGTACTGGTTGTGTACTACATGTGACAGCAATCTTCCATATTTTCCATATGTTTGGGATATGGGGTAAGGTTGCAAGATGGAAGCCTTTTCTTACACAGAAAAACATCCAGGCCTGGCTAAAATTTGCAACACAATACATCAAGTCTCCCAAAAACCTGTGGGAAAATGTGTTATGGTCTGATGAGACCAATGTTGAACCTTTTGGCCACAATTCATAGGTTCATAGGTTCATACTAGGCTATCTGCCCAAGGGCATTTATAAGCCTAGCCCATAGTTATTTGGCTTTCGCCACCCCTTTAGTTTGAATAAAATTATGCCTATTATTTTGCTGTGCCTCTGTCAAGCAGTGACACTGAAGTAATCCCTGGGGTATATCTGCGATCCCCCATCCATTGGTCAAGATTCCTCTTGAACAAGGCCAGGTGCTCTGCCTCACATGTACAGGATTTTTGATGAATCTGTCCGGTTTAAGTCTCCTTGTGGTTCTGAGGGATCTAGATTTTTTGAGGTGAAGCATATTCATCAAATCAGGGTTTGACATGGCCTTATATGTCAGGCACAGGTCACCTCTGAGCAAGCGGTATGAGACTGAATAGAGCAGGAGTTCTTTCAGTCGGGCAGCATAAGACATATTTTTGAGACCCTTTATCCTTTTGGTGAGGAACTTTTGGGGCCTTCCCAGCTGCTGCAGGTGTCGGGTCAGATACATTCCGAATGGGGCATTGTACTCAATCATAGGTCTAATGAGTGATGAGTACAGGGGCGATGACCTCCCTTGATCTAGATGTGACCTTCATGATCAGGTGGGCAATGTAGAAGGTTTTCCTAACCACTTTAGCAACATGAGTGTCAAAGAGGCTACTGTCAACCTGGGTCCCCAGATCCCTGATGACTTCTTCTGTGCTCAGTGGATTGCTACCTATATGGTAGCTCATTTCTTGGCATTTAACTTTAGGCCATGGCTCTGGCACCAGTTATCTGTTTCTGTGAGGCCCTTCTGAAGGATATCTGTGTCAGATGTGTTTTCGACTATGGCCCAGTTTGCAGTCATCTGCAAACTTTGTCAGCCATAACCCTCCTGTGTTTGCTTGTACTTCAGAAAAGTAGATGAACAAGAGTGGACCCAGGACTGAGCCCTGTGGGACACCACTTGTGACAGGCTTTGAGTCTGACATGGCTCCAGCAACTCTGACCCTGTGGGTTCTGTCACTTAGCCAGTTTGCAACCCATCTTGTGATGTATGGGTTTACATTCAAGCTGATGAGTTTTTCGATGATACCTGAGTGGGGCCAGGTCAAGGTAGGCTGTATGGACTGCCTTTCCCTCATCAATGGCCTTGGTGACTGTCTCGAAAAAGTCAACCAAGTTTAAAAGGCATGATCTGCCTTTGACAAAGCCAAACTGGGTTGGATCCAAAGTCTGCAAGTTCCTATGTCTTTATTTATGAGTTCCATTATGATCCTCTCCATGGCTTTGCAGATAAGGCTTGTCAAGCTAATGGGACGGTAATTTCAGGGGGTGGTGGAGGCACACGCCCTTGTGAGTGGGACCACAGTCGCCGTGCGCCACTCCTTTGAGTACGTATCCTGAGGTGAGGCTAAGATTAAACAGCTGTCCTAACTGTGGGTTTAATTCCTCATTGAGTTCATGGAGCACAACACCATCCAGTCCCATGGATGCTGTGTTTTTGCTTTGGAGAGAGCAGTTCTCACCTTGGAGATGTTTGGGGCTACAATCCTCTGGTATAGATATCTCAGAAGTTTGCACTGAACCTGTCAGCCAGTATGTTGGCAATGTGTGTAGGTTCAGTAATCTTCACATCATTTTGAACTAATTCTGAGCATATCTGGGAGTTTCCTCCTAGGTTTCTAACATAGCTAAAGAAGGCCTTATGATTGTCTTTTGAGTCCTTGGCGATTTTTCTCTCAAAATTTGCCTTGGATGATTTTATGAGAGCTCTTAGTTTTTTACTTATAATGATCAAAGGTGTCTTACCTTTCAAGGATTTTGCTCTATCTTGTAGTAGCTTCCTCCTTTTGTTGTAGAGCTTGTTTATGGCTGGGGTCCACCAGACTGGACGATTGCCTTTGGTACAAAGAGTCTTAGTTTTGTTTGGGATTGCCTGATCCATGCAGTCCTGTAGGTGCTGGTAGAAGGCATTTGTAAGTGATTCAGCGGTTTGAGTAATGTTTACCACTGGCTCAGGGGCCTTAAAGGAGACCACACTAGTTTTTATCCAAAAGGTATGTTTGGCACAAAAACACTTCACATCACCAAAAGAACACCATCCCCTCGGTGAAGCATGGAGACAGTGGGCTGTGCACAAGAAATCCCCTCACAATCGGACAGATTTGGAGCACTTTTGCAAGGAAGAGTGGGAAAATACTGCCAAGACAAGATGTGCCATGCTGACAGACTCCTACCCAACAAGAGTGAATGCTGTAATCAAATCAAAAGGTGCTTCTACAAAGTATTAGTTTAAGGGTGTGCACGCTTATGCAACCAGCTTATTGTATGTTTTATTTTTTATATTTTTTCACCTAACAGATTTGTTTGTTTTTCAATTGAATTGTACAGGTTATAGGTCACACTAAAGGTGGGAAAAGTTTTCAAATGATTTATTGTGGTCTCATTTTTTTATATCATAAAAACCTGGCATTTTAACAGGGGTGTGTAAACTTTTTATATCCACTGTATATGTGGGTCTCCCAAATATGCAACATCTAGATGATTTAGGATTTTTGCTTGGAAATGTTTACATATTTTTATACCACAAGTAGACTCCAGAGAATTTTCCCCCTCAGGTATTCAGCTAATCATGAAGGTGTGATGGGGAAGAAAGAAGTAATTGGGATCATATTTTCCTGGTAGTGCAGTCACTTGGTAAACTTTCAGGATTCCCTGCTGGATGAACTGTCAGAGATGCTGGGTGGGCAGATTGGTGTGACAAGGGAGATGACTTTTCTGAGCTATGATACAAAATCAGAAATGCCTAGACAAGGTAAGGCCTTGCTGGCTCTAATTACAGTGGCTGCCAAAAAAGCAATTACTAGAAGATGGAAATCAAAATCTAAACCAACTACATTGGAAGTAGTGAATACAGTAAGAGATAAAACTGGAATCGAGATCTTTAGAAAACAGTAGGCGCAAACTACATATGAAAAATGGGAATTGTAGGAGCAATACATACGGGGAGGAATGAGGTTTAAAAGAAGGCAGGACTTAAATGAGCTATGTAATGTTCAACTGAAAATGATTGGGCAGATTACAAGTGTTGTATAATGTTTGCAACTGGGAGTGTGTCAAAATGGTTTCTGATGTAAAATGCTTGCAACTAGGACTGTGTTGGTGTGGTTTTTCATTTATACAAATGTATGGCTGTATTAAACCATCACTTATGATATACAGATGTTTCTTGTTTAAAAAAAGGGGCAAGGATTGAATAATTTATATAATGTTGCTTAGGTTATATGACATATACCAATACATGTGAAGTATGATGTTGTAAACGTGAACATGTTAATACAGTTTGATTAGTTTTATATAAATGTAAATTTGCATATGTCAGAAGTGTTAATTCAATAAAGATGTTGAAAAAAAGAGCCCTTGAGAATGTGGTTGGCATAAGCGCCAGGCCTCAGTCTATTTCAGACATAATGTGAAAGCTTAGGACAGACAGAACATACCAAGTCAAGGACTGGCTTGATTACAGGAGATGAAATGCAATCAAGTTGAAAGTACTGAAGACATCTAGAAAACAAAAGAGAATGAATGGACTGTAGGTTGGATTTAAGTTACAGTGAACCCTGGGTTGAAAAAGAGGATGACAGTGAATGTAAAAAATGAAATATCCTTTGAACTGAAGTGACCAGAATGAGGAAGTCATCCAAATAAGGGAAAGGTATAGATATCTTGGAGCCTAGAGAATGCTATGACAAGGCCCAGACACTTTGTGAAAACTCTTGAAGCAATGGAAAGCCCAAAAGGCAAAGCAGTTAACTGAAAGTGATATCCCAAAATACAATCTCAGCAATTTTCTGATGTCTGGATGGACAAGAATATGCAGATATGCATCCTTCAGATCCAAGGTTAACTATCTAAGCCTGGTAAAAGGTACTGGAGTATAAACTTCCTGAATCCTGGAACTTTTAATTCAGAATGGATAAGTCTAGAATGGACCTCCAAATTCCCTTGAGATGAAGAACAAAACTAAAATAGAACCCATTTCCCCCTTTGATGAGCAGGGATAGGTTGTATTATTCCTAGATGGAAGAGGTCATACATGACTAGGAGAACTAGATGCTGCTCGCTGGGGGTACAAGATGAATTCAAGAAGGTACTGGGGATTAATTCCAATGAAGTCTGCACCCATTCTTTATGAATGGGAGGTAAAGAGTCACCCCCAAGAGGTTGGGAAGAAGCCCAAAGTGTGTGTGTGTGTGTGTGTGTGTGGAAGGGGGGAGACCGCCAAAAGATGCAGCCTTTGTCCAAGAAGGACCTTTTGGACACTCAAATCATATTTGCACTTTTCTTAGTTTTTCTTGGAAGATTTTCTACTTTTTTGCTGGGGAGACTTGTTTTTTGTGGGAAAAGATGGACTCTACTTAGAGGAGTAGTTCCTCTGGAACTTGGGGAAAGAGAAAGCTGTTCAAAAAACTTGAATTATGTTTCCCCACTCTAATTTCTTGAAAATTTCATCAGAGAAGGAATCAAACAAATTGTTTTTATCTGCAGGAAAATCCAACAGTTCAACTTTAATATTTTACTGTAAAGATTGCAGGCAAAGCCAGAAGTACTGCCATAAAACTGATCCAGTAGTGGCTGCTCTTGAGGAGGTACCAAAAGCATTCTATCTACAACTGATGCAAAACTAAGCACGTTTTGCAAGGAAGTCAGAGTCAGGTAGAGTTAGCCTTAATTTAGTCATACTGTCAAAATTACAAGCATATGAGTTTGACAGCTAATGGTATGGAAAGCTAAGGTGGCTGAAGTATATACATTCTTTCTGTACCCATCTATGGTCCTGCTGTGCTTGTCATTTGGTAAAGCAATGGACGACAATATAATTAAGGAGCTTTATTAGATTCCACTAAAATAACAGCTGGGTCGGAGAGCAGACTCGTGTATAAATTATTATGAGTGCCAGGGGACTGGATACTGGCATGTTTTCTTAGGTGCAGGGGGTTGACACTCTGAGGTCAGAGAGGCAGACAAAAAAGCATTTTCCAAAGCCTCCAAGACGGGAGGGATAGCACAGTTTTAGAATGCCCGTTTGATGCAAGTTACATTTTTTTGAGTCAGAAATTTGTTTGCCTTCCCAACTGAAATACAGCATAATTTTATAGATGGTATCACCAAAAGAAAGTTCCTCCTGAGGAGAGCCCAAGGACAAGATATCAACTTCACACTCACAACCAGTGGAAAAATGCATTTTTGGAGAGTAATCCAAAGGTCATGAATCAGATACTACAGAACACTGCTCCTCAGAAGACTCTTTCTCGCTGTTAGAAAAGGTAGAAGAAAAACATAAAATGGTTTTAAGGGCTTAAGGACTACAAAAAAATCTGTGAAAAAAAGAAACCACTACTAATGTCCCTAGGAAAAGGAGTAAAAAAGGCGAGGGAATATTTAGTTTTTAATTTTCTTTGGAGTTTATAAAGAAATATTTATTGTGGCTAGCAATGGACATGCTTCCATGGGGGGCCCTCGTAATCTTCCCAACTAGAATCTGATGAATGCCACCTGCTCCCTCTAAGATTATCAGACTCAGTTTTTCTTTTTTTTTTTTTTGCTTCAGTTCTCTAAACGGTCAGAGGGGGACATTCTAGTTGCCTATCACTTGTCAGCCTCCAAAGGGGTCACAACACTAGAAACATGACTAGACATCTGGTGACATAAGCTGAATTATTTTCAATGGAGACAGACTAACCATGAGAAAGAAATGGATATACTATCGTCATCATTGGGCCTAATTTTTCCTCAGCTGAGAAGTGATGTCTGAGATTGACTAATCCAAGTGCATACTACAGCTTGGAGATGTTAATTTTCTGAACACAAACTAAGAGATGACAAAAGAGTTCATAAAGTCTTGGGTACAAAAGTTTACTAAATTACATACTCTTTCAAATTATGTTTTGAACCTAGACAAAATGTATTTGATATGTCTGTTCTTACATGGAATTTGCAGACCACAATCATTTCCCACTCTTAGATAGGAAATATCAACAATACTAACAAAAGCAAACAAAAAAGGTCTCCAGCAGAGTACTTAGCTGCTACTGGAGAAAGTAGCTAAAACAGGTAATATGACTATTAGACCAAAATTCTGAGTATTGTATTACAGACTGGCAACAAGAAAGTTCAGAGATCTTCATGCACAACAGTCTACTGCACAGGTCTTAGGTAAGGTATATCATGCGGGAGGCACATGTCAAACCTTTTGTAGCCTGGTCAGATGTACAGTATCCTTTGCAGTATAAATCTCAAGAATTAACATTACTGCAATACTGATCAAATGATTAACATCACTTATCACCACCAGAGGGAATGCACTGTAGGCAGTCACGGTGACAAGGGTATATTTCAGCCATGGAGGGAAAGCTTAAAAAATACCTCCTTTCAAAGTGTACAACTTGTACTGTCAAGGCTGTTGTGTACTTTTCCAAGAAGAGGATAACTAGGGTTCATCCCTACATGTGGACAGCCCTGGCTCGGGAGCAGTGAAACTAGACAAACTACTAGGTTAAGTGAGATTCTGGTAAAGTGAAAAACTTTGGTGCAAACGAAGACACCATCTTCCCCTAAAACCCAGCCATCCAAGAGTGAGTTGCAAAGTACATTGAATTTCACTGGAAAAAGGGAGGTCCCACCTCACATGGTACTGTGGGTTACAAACATTGGCAATTACAGGAACAAAAGGAAAATCATTGATCAGTAAGTACACAGGCCAAAGAGCATTTAGAAAAGAATTACAGTTATAAGTCTAGGCAACTAAGAGTATGGATGGAAGTTTTTTTTTTTTTTTTTTTAACTTTTCACTTCAAGGATGGTAGGCATCTTCAAACACTAGGACATACGGGGGCAAAATTTCCCTGTAAAAACATGCTTTCAACTGTTGTGTGATGTGCATTGTAACAGTCTGTGTGTAAATTTAAAAACTTTAAAAATACTGCATCCCTTACTATGACTAAGCATATTATTTACAATTTACAATTTTAAACAAAGTTTTAAAGAACCCTAGAGGTGGTTTGTGGGAAGAGATTCTTGAAAAACAGGAACTTAAAAAATGGCAGGCGAGATTAAGGGATGACAAGTTCAGAGGTTTTAATGCCAAAATTCCAATAGCAAGTTTAACCAGCATTAACAATCAATTTGTAATAATGTACATTTTTGCAACAAAAAAGTAAGTTTTTACGGTTTATAACATATTCAAGGGCACATATGCGGTCTTAATAAAGTTCATAAAAAGTTCTTCACGGACAGGGAAATCTATTGTTTGGGGTCATGCAGGGGCTTTAACAAGTTTTTATTGGCTAAAAGACATTGTATTAGTGGATGTGTTAAGTAATTAATTCATTTAAGTAATTAATTCAGATTCTGAAGAAGTCTGAGTGTATCGGAAACTGCTCAATCTGAATCAACAGTGGCTTCATGTTGTACATCAATGTTTTATGTGGAATAAAATGTGGATTTTGCTACACAAGTGGACTAGCAGTGTTTTCTGAGTTCAACAGGATGGTGGGACAACTGCACTGTGGTGTTCAAAGGTTTTAATACAGGTTTGTGCTGGTTGGCATTTTATGGCTGTGTTCCACTTTTATGGTTAGTTTCATGTCCCTTTTTTTGGGAGAGTAGCAAAGGACACCATGCCTGCCTCATTTGAACCTGCAGAATGCAACCGATCTTTCCAGTTTAGAAGCCTGAATTGTGTCTCTCAGTAGTTCTTACTTCTGAAATGTTTCAGTTGTCTCATTTGCCTTGGGGGTTATTTCTTTTTTTTTAACCTTCGGGTATTTTTCCGACAAATACAAATTTTAAGGCTCTTTGGAATCCTCAACTTGGAGATCTTGACTCATGCAAAATAAATGCATACAGTTGTCTTCTGCACCACAACCACAAGCGTTTGTTAAATATACTCAACTTTCAACGATTTCTTGAAGAGGAGATAAGAAAAAATGATTGTAGTGGAAGCCACAATATAGAAGAAATTACTCAACATGACTAGGCCATCAGTAGCAATCTAGAAAGTGAAAAGAACTGAAGAATGCGAGGAATATGGGCTAGACAGCCTTATGTCATCCATCAGCAGCAACTACATGCTGCTGGTGTATGACACAAGGATGCCTAGCCCATAAACAGCAACATGCCCGATTAAAAACTTATCTTGGTTCCTTGCAGTAAGATTGCTAAAACTTGGAAAAACATGGAGCAGGAAACAGGTGGTGGATGAACTATTGAGTCAGAGTAACAATAACCCTTAATGGGATATGGCTGTAGGCTACAGTTATGTAGATTACACATGCAGTTCTTCACTAACAGCCTAATTTAGATTACTTTAACCAATCATAATTGGCACTCTATAAAAAATGTTTGTGAGCACTTGGTTATGTGTTTCTAGTAGTCCATTATGACACAGGCTGTACCATGCACAAATCATCTCGGCTTCAGTCTTACAGTCCTCGGCCACATCTTCTCTTCTCATTACTGAATTCCCCACCATTGTTAGTATACAATTTAGGTGTGATCAATGAACACTAAATGATTTATTTATTTTAACAATTTCCAATGCTGTCTGGACTGAAACAAATGAAATTATTTGAAGGTATCATGCATTTGTCTTTAGACCATTTATGCTAATGGCTTTACTGTATTCTGTAACCAAAGACAACCTCAAAACATGATGCTTCTCAGTTGTTCATAATCTTGTCTAAAGCAGACACCTACTCAAGATAGGCACTGGCTAAACTAAACTTCTGGAGCTTGTCAACAAATTTGTCTAAATAGCCCATGCATTTTAGTTCTTTACATTTGTCATACCTTTGATAATTACCATAGGTTCATAGGTAGGTACTAGGCTATTGGCCCTAGGGTCTATATAAGCCTAGCCAAATGTACCCTGGCTTTCGCCACCCAAGAAAATTATTTTCCTGTGCCACTGTCGAGCAAAGCCACAGAAGTGATCCCCAGGGTGAATTTCCTATCTCCCATCCAATCATCAAGATTTTTCTTGAACAGTGCTAATGAAGAGCTTTGTTTGATATACATAGGTAGTTTGTTCCAGAGTATGGGAAGTCTCTGGGACAGGAATCTATCCCTCCAGCATGTTCTGTTTATTTTGGTGATGAGGTTTAGGTCCCTAGAGTGTGTAGCTCGTAGGGATTGGGATTTCTTTAAGTGGAGCATGTATAAAAGCTCTGGGTTTGACATAGGTTTGTGTGTTGGGCAGAGATCGCCTCTGAATAGGCGATATGCAACGGAGTAAAGCTGCAGTTTTTTTTAGACGGTCTGCATAGGGCATCTCTTTGAGGCCGTTAATCCTCTTTGTGAGGTATTTCTGTGGCCTTTCCAGTTGTTGTAGATGTCTTGTGAGGTACATACCAAAAGGGGCATTGTACTCTATAATGGGTCTAATGAGTGACGAGTAGAGGGGAACAATGACCTCTTTTTTCCTGGATGAGAAACCTTTTGTGATGAGGTGTGCCACATAAAAGGATTTCCTGACTACTGTGGCGATGTGATTATCAAAGGAAAGACTACTGTCTACCTGTGTCCCAAGGTCTCTTATCACACTTTCGGTGTTAAGTAGACTACCACCTATGTGGTAGTACCAAAAGGAATGACAATGCACTTTTTGGCATTGAGCTTGAGGCCATGGCTTTGACACCAGGCATCCGTCTCAGCAAGGCCCTTTTGTAGGATGTCCACATCTTTTGGAGTTTTGATTATGGCTCCTAGTTTGCAGTCATCTGCAAACTTCATTAGCCAAAGACCTTCTGTGTTGGCCTGTACTTCAGAGAAGTAGATACCAAACAGGAGAGAACCCAGGACTGAACCCTGTGGTACTCCACTTGTCACTGGTCTGACGCTGGATTTAGAGTCTGCTACTTTCACAGTGTGGGTTCTGTCAGTGAGCCAGTTGGCAACCCATCTTGTGACATAGGGATTTACACCTACTTTAGTGAGTTTATCTATAATTCCAGAGTGGGGGATGGTGTCAAAAGCCTTGGCGAGATCTAGATAGGCTGTGTGAACCACCTTACCCTCATCTACGGCTTTGGTGACTGTTTCAAAGAAGTCTATCAGGTTTAGGAGACATGATCTGCCTTTTACAAACCCGAACTGGGTGGGGTCCTGAATTTGGAGATTACCAATGTCATTGTCTACAAGTTCCATGATGATATGCTCCATAGCCTTGCAGACCAGGCTCGTTAGGCTAATGGGGCGGTAGTTTCCAGGGTCTGTGGTGGTTCCCCCTTTGTGGAGTGGGATAACTGTTGCTGTGCGCCATTCAGTGGGCACATAGCCTGAGGTGAGGCTATGATTGAACATGGTACTTAGGTGGGGTGCCAGTTCATTCTGTAGTTCATGTAGAACACAGCCTGGGATGTTGTCAGGTCCCACAGATGCTGTGTTCTTGGCTTTGGATAATGTGTTTTTTATCTGTGCAGCCGTGATTATAGGAACTTTGCATTCTTCTGGTATAGAGATGGGCCCTTTAGGGGATGACAGAGGGGTAAAGTTAGCACTGGATGTTGGCAATATCAGTTGGTTCTGTATATTTAGTGCCATTATGCTGTAACTCAGAACAGATCTGAGTGTTGCCATTGAGATTCTTGACATAGCTATAGAATGCTTTGTGGCTGTCTTTAGAGTCAGTGGCGATTTTGTTTTCATAACTAGCTTTGGAGGATTTTATGAGGGATCTCAGCTTCTTACTGAAGCTGACGAGGGAGTTTCTCCAGTCATGAGATTTTACTCTTTTTTGCAACAGTTTCTTTCTTCTGTTGTAGAGTTTGTTTATGGCAGGGGACCACCAGATTGGCTTCCTTTTTTTGGAGGATAGCATCTTGGTTCTGTTAGGGATTGCACGATCCATGCACTCATGTAAGTGCTTATAAGTGCATTTGTGTAGGATTCAGCAGTCATACCTCTATTGTCCGTCAGCATGGGTGTCATGAAGTTTGCCACTTCTGTCTTAAGAAGTGTGAAGTTGGCTTTGGAGAAATTTTTTACTGTGGTTTCCCTAATGGGGGGGTGGGGTGGGTGAGGGATGTGGATGTATAGGGTGATTAGCTTATGGTCGGATCTGACCAACGAGGAATTGACCTCTGGTGTGGAGCACCGGTTGCCCATGTTGGTAATAACCAGGTCTAGGATATTGCTGCCCCTGGTGGGGGTGTGGATAAGTTGATCCATGGCATTGGAATTTATGAATTCCAAAAAACGTTGAGCACAAGAGTTGGTACATGAGTAGTTTTCCCACTTAATGGTAGGGTAGTTGAAATCACCCATTATTAGGGTGTTAGTTTGTACTCTAATATTTTCCAGTGTATTAAGAAATGAGGAGTGGGAATCCTGGGGCATGGTGGGGTATCTGTAGCAGGGTACAATTTGGACTGCAGTTTTGCCCAGAGTTAGTTGCACTTGGATAACTTCGGATGCATATACTGCGCAACTAGCCTGGAGGTGTGGATATCCTTAATGAATATGGACACACCTCCGCCTTTGGTGTTTCGGCCCAGGTTACATGGCCTTAAAGTGTGGTATGAGTTATAGCATGGTAGTGCAGGGGTGCTCTCTGGAGCCTTGAACCAGGTCTCAGTCACTGCACAGATATCGATGTTCTCCATTTTAAGGAGTGCCTTGAGTGAGTGCATTTTGAGATTTAGACTTCTAGCATTGAGTAGCATTACCCTAAGTTTTTGCTTGCCTGTTCCTGTTACAGTGGTGAATTTGTCATTTGAACCTTGCCTAAAAAAGCACTAGAGGGGCGACAAGAGCCTTAGCCAGTATCCGGAATCCCAGGGGCGACAGGTGCAGGCCATCTCTGGCAAAGCATCGTGGCCTGTCGATCATGCCATCCCAGGCAGACAGATACTGGATCCCCTTAGAATGACACCAGAAGCTTAGCCAATTGTTGAAGTCAGTCATTTTGTCCTTGTACTGTGGTATCATTCTGGGTGATGGCAGGATGCTACTCAGGGCTAGGGTCATACCTGCCTGGGCTACAAGATCGGGCAGCTCCTCCATGTCCCTTTTCGTGTAGTCCAAGGAGGTATGTCTCAGATCATTCACACCAACATGGACAATGACAGAGTCATATTTGTACTTGTTGTAGAGTGACCTGAGTGCATTCGTTAACTGGACCGTTTTAATGCAACATTATGCAAAAGCTGCTGTTCCATGTACACATCTAGGCATTAATGCTGTCATTTTTTTTCCAGGTTTAGCACATGTTCATTTTCAACGGGATTTTTCCAAGTAAGGCCATATGTGCTACAACCACTTGTGCTCTGTCATTTTTTCTGACCACTTCCTGCTGGCGCTTTCAATTTTTCATGGACTCCAACTTTTCCATTCATGCACCAAAATGTTTTTTGGGTTATGTTGCATATGAAAACATATTACTAAGTTCCAGTTTCTTCTATTTTACTTTTATGCAGCTATACCTCTCAACTGTCCAGAGTTTCCCAAAACATCCAGATTTTTGCTCATATTTTTGGTCTGTTCCTCAAAATTTGTGGTTTTCTGTTAAGTCACAGAGGACTGAAGTCACTAAATAATGACATACATTTGAATTTCAGACTTTATATCCTTCAGAAAATGCATCCGAAAACTAATCCTGCTATTTGAATTCAAGCAACTTTTTAAGTTTATAAGAGCAATAATTAAAATCTGCCCCTATTTTGGGGCCTTTGTGCCCCCATTATTGTAGGCTTTGTATAGATTTCTTCTGCTAAGACGTATGGCACACAGGTTACTACCCAAAGGAATTTGCTTTGACAGCAGTTTCAACCTCCTGTCAAGGCGGTTCATTTGAAACAGGAAAAATTACTCTTGGGTGATTCTTCAAATGATGTGCTGATGCACCTTTCTGAGAAGTAAATTAAGTAGCATAAGGATCTACTTGAAATTCTCTTGATGCTTCTAGAATCCCCATTTTTCCTCACAGAAAACACTTCAGAGTACATTTTGCAGAGGAAGCATTTCTGACCCACTGCAATAGTGGTATCATATCAATTGGTCCTATCCAGATTATGAACACATCGTCCAAAAACCTTGTGTATAACCTAATATATTGGTAAAACTGACTAGGAAATATAAAATTGTTCTCCCACTCGAGCATGACCAGGTTTGAAAATATTGGGGCGCATGAAGCCCCCATTGCTACTCCTCGAGTTTGTCTAAAGTATTCACCTGCATGAAAGATGTAGTTGTGATCAAGGACAAGTCCCATCATGTCAATAATGAGATTGATTCTGTCCGAACTACAGCCAGAATATTTGCACAGGCTGTTGTAAAAGTACTCCAGTCCAATAGTCACGGGTATGCTAGAAAATAAATCCTGTACATCCACTGTGAGAAAAGTCAAATTCTCATCCCATACTTCCATTGTGAGCTTACTCAAAAAGTCCCATGAGTCCTTTAATAAATGGTCCACTTTGGAGTAGATTTGCTTGGTCCAATGGTCTATAGTGGCCCCAATTTTGAAAGTTTTGGATTTAGATCCTGAAATAATGGGTCTGAACGGGGGCTTTTCCATGTTTTTATGGATCTTAGGTATCCCTATAATGTGTGCCATAGTTGGGTATTCTGTTCTTAAATATTCGTATAATTCGCTGGTTATTCGGTTGTCTAATAAATATTCCTCCAATGCTAAGTCTATACGCCTATACCCGATGTTAATTTGATTTACGGAGACTTGTTCATAGTTGCCTGATTCATATAAGATGTTGTGTATTTCATTGAGGTATAGCTGACTGTCAAATATCACTATACCTCCGCCCTTATCAGGCTTCATTATTCTAATCTCATCATTTAAAATGAGTTCTTCCATACATTTTCTTTCACCTTTGTTTAAATTGTCTAGAGGGGTAAAACTACCTCCTGAATTACACCTTAGTTCCTTATACAATGTGTATATGTCATTACATACCATTTTCTCATATAATGCAACTTGAGCATTCATAACTGGAATGTATGTGCTTTTCTTAACCAGTTTGGACCTACCTGTATTGGTCTTTTTCTTATTGGTGTCTTCGTTAAATTGAATAGCTAAATTTAATCTTCTGCAAAATAGTTTGATTTCTTTTATGACATCAAATAGATTAAACTGTACTGTAGGAATGTATTTCATTCCTTTACTAAACAAGGATGTAATATCTTGTGTGACTTGGATATCGGTGTAGTTGTATACAATGAAACCTTGAAAACAACTGATACTTGGATAATTCTCTACAGCCAATACCTGTGCAGGTAGACCAAGAATACTGTCTCGCTCTTGTTCTCCATAAAATGCTTTTCCATCAGGTATTGGAACTGTAGTGGTTGGTGATAATTTGGGTGAAAGTGTAGATATATGTAATGGTGTGGGTATGTGTATGTGAGGGGGAGAGGTGTTGTCTGGAGGTCTCACATTATTCCTTAAATTACTACCTGTTAATGTCTCCTTTGTTGTTTCTTTGGGGCTGGGTAGTATCTCCCCCCTTGAAAATTTTCATCATCATTAGCCCTAAAATTTCTCTTTCTTCCCTTTGTTTGCACCACCTCAAATACTTCATCACTGTCTCGTACATATTGGGGCCTTTTGTAGGATGTCCACATCTTTTGGAATTTTGATTATGGCTCCTAGTTTGCAGTCATCTGCAAACTTCATTAGCCAAAGACCTTCTGTGTTGGCCTATACTTCAGAGAAGTAGATACCAAACAGGAGAGGACCCAGGACTGAACCCTGTGGTACTCCACTTGTCACTGGTCTGACGCTGGATTTGGAGTCTGCTACTTTCACAGTGTGGATTCTGTCAGTGAGCCAGTTGGCAACCCATCTTGTGACATAGGGATTTATACCTACTTTAGTGAGTTTATCTATAATTCCAGAGTGGGGGATGGTGTCAAAAGCCTTGGCGAGATCTAGATAGGCTGTGTGAACCACCTTACCCTCATCTACGGCTTTGGTGACTATTTCAAAGAAGTCTATCAGGTTTAGGAGACATGATCTGCCTTTTACAAACCCGAACTGGGTGGGGTCCTGAGTTTGGAGATTACCAATGTCATTGTCTACAAGTTCCATGATGATACGCTCCATAGCCTTGCAGACCAGGCTCGTTAGGCTAATGGGGCGGTAGTGTCCGGGGTCTGTGGTGGTTCCCCCTTTGTGGAGTGGGATAACTGTTGCTGTGCGCCATTCAGTGGGCACACAGCCTGAGGAGAGGCTATGATTGAACATGGTACTTAGGTGGGGTGCCAGTTCGTTCTGTAGTTCATGTAGAACACAGCCTGGGATGTCGTCAGGTCCCATGGATGCTGTGTTCTTGGCTTTGGATAATGTGTTTTTTACCTGTGCAGCCGTGATTATAGGAACTTTGCATTCTTCTGGTATAGAGATGGGCCCTTTAGGGGATGACAGAGGGGTAAAGTTAGCACTGGATGTTGGCAATATCCGTTGGTTCTGTATATTTAGTGCCATTGTGCTGTAACTCAGAGCAGATCTGAGTGTTGCCATTGAGATTCTTGACATAGCTATAGAATGCTTTGTGGCTGTCTTTAGAGTCAGTGGCGATTTTGTTTTCATAACTAGCTTTGGAGGATTTTATGAGGGATCTCAGCTTCTTACTGAAGCTGACGAGGGAGTTTCTCCAGTCATGAGATTTTACTCTTTTTTGCAACAGTTTCTTTCTTCTGTTGTAGAGTTTGTTTATGGCAGGGGACCACCAGATTGGCTTCCTTTTTTTGGAGGATAGCATCTTGGTTCTGTTAGGGATTGCACGATCCATGCACTCATGTAAGTGCTTAAAAAGTGCATTTGTGTAGGATTCAGCAGTCATACCTCTATTGTCCGTCAGCATGGGTGTCATGAAGTTTGCCACTTCTGTCTTAAGAAGTGTGAAGTTGGCTTTGGAGAAATTTTTTACTGTGGTTTCCCTAATGGGGGGGTGGGGTGGGTGAGGGATGTGGATGTATAGGGTGATTAGCTTATGGTCGGATCTGACCAACGAGGAATTGACCTCTGGTGTGGAGCACCGGTTGCCCATGTTGGTAATAACCAGGTCTAGGATATTGCTGCCCCTGGTGGGGGTGTGGATAAGTTGATCCATGGCATTGGAATTTATGAATTCCAAAAAACGTTGAGCACAAGAGTTGGTACATGAGTAGCTTTCCCAGTTAATGGTAGGGTAGTTGAAATCACCCATTATTAGGGTGTTAGGTTGTACTCTAATATTTTCCAGTGTATTAAGAAATGAGGAGTGGGAATCCTGGGGCATGGTGGGGTATCTGTAGCAAGGTACAATTTGGATTGCAGTTTTGCCCAGAGTTAGTTGCACTTGGATAACTTCGGATGCATTATACTGCGCAACTAGCCTGGAGGTGCGGATATCCTTAATGAATATGGACACACCTCCGCCTTTGGTGCTTCGGCCCAGGTTACATGGCCAAAAAGTGTGGTATGAGTTATAGCCTGGTAGTGCAGGGGTGCTCTCTGGAGCCTTGAACCAGGTCTCAGTCACTGCAAAGATATAGATGTTCTCCATTTTAAGGAGTGCCTTGAGTGAGTGCATTTTGAGATTTAGACTTCTAGCATTGAGTAGCATTACCCTAAGTTTTTGCTTGCCTGTTCCTGTTACAGTGGTGAATTTGTCATTTGAACCTTGCCTAAAAAAGCACTAGAGGGGCGACAAGAGCCTTAGCCAGTATCCGGAATCCCAGGGGCGACAGGTGCAGGCCATCTCTGGCAAAGCATCGTGGCCTGTCGATCATGCCATCCCAGGCAGACAGATACTGGATCCCCTTAGAATGACACCAGAAGGTTAGCCAATTGTTGAAGTCAGTCATTTTGTCCTTGTACTGTGGTATCATTCTGGGTGATGGCAGGATGCTACTCAGGGCTAGGGTCATACCTGCCTGGGCTACAAGATCGGACAGCTCCTCCATGTCCCTTTTCATGTAGTCCAAGGAGGTATGTCTCAGATCATTCACACCAACATGGACAATGACAGAGTCATATTTGTACTTGTTGTAGAGTGACCTGAGTGCATTCGTTAACTGGACCGTTTTAATGCAACATTATCCAAAAGCTGCTGTTCCACGTACACATCTAGGCATTAATGCTGTCATTTTTTTTCCAGGTTTAGCACATGTTTATTTTCAAAGGGATTTTTCCAAGTAAGGCCATATGTGCTACAACCACTTGTGCTCTGTCATTTTTTCTGACCACTTCCTGCTGGCGCTTTCAATTTCTTTCATGGACTCAACTTTTCCATTCATGCACCAAAATGTTTTTTGGGTTATGTTGCATATGAAAACATATTACTAAGTTCCAGTTTCTTCTATTTTACTTTTATGCAGCTATACCTCTCAACTGTCCAGAGTTTCCCAAAACATCCAGATTTTTGCTCATATTTTTGGTCTGTTCCTCAAAATTTGTGGTTTTCTGTTAAGTCACAGAGGACCGAAGTCACTAAATAATGACATACATTTGAATTTCAGACTTTATATCCTTCAGAAAATGCATCTGAAAACTAATCCTGCTATTTGAATTCAAGCAACTTTTTAAGTTTATAAGAGCAATAATTAAAATCTGCCCCTATTTTGGGGCCTTTGTGCCCCCATTATTGTAGGCTTTGTATAGATTTCTTCTGCTAAGACGTATGGCACACAGGTTACTACCCAAAGGAATTTGCTTTGACAGCAGTTTCAACCTCCTCTCAAGGCGGTTCATTTGAAACAGGAAAAATTACTCTTGGGTGATTCTTCAAATGATGTGCTGATGCACCTTTCTGAGAAGTAAATTAAGTAGCATAAGGATCTACTTGAAATTCTCTTGATGCTTCTAGAATCCCCATTTTTCCTCACAGAAAACACTTCAGAGTACATTTTGCAGAGGAAAGACTCCGAATAAAATATCCAGTTAAATGCATTTCCCTGATACCCACTGCAAGCAGAGTCCAGCATTTTGTTAACTGGGGTAACAGACTGATCTCAAAAAGGAACCACTGCAGCCACAGCCTATAGATTAGATCAGATACACATTACATACAATTGAGATAAAAGAAAAGTTAAACATAGTTCAATTACACAAATCTAAAAAAAAAAAATTTCTCATCTTCCTTATGCATATTTAATTACTGTAGTGGACAGCAAACACTGGACACTCACTGCTGGGTTTTAGTGCAATTTACTGACAGCGAATCTGAGCAGTGCAAGATTTACAGTGTAACCGTACCACTTTAACTACATAACACAGGGTACTTAATTCAGTTTAGGCAAATGACTCAAAACTCTTCCAGCAGCATCACTACTTCTGCTACACAGGCCTACACCTCTCTGCCTCAAACCAGCTTGGGTGTAAGTGCACTAAAACTGTGACTCACTTACCCCACTGCCATCATGGGGCGGGTCCCCCAACCCGGCAGTACACTATGTCACTCCTAGCTCAAGACTTCTGAGGACAAGCATCACTGACCAACCAGATCCCATCATGGTTAGCCTACAGATTCCTTAGCATAAGGCTATTTTTATAGTTGTGGCAATATTTAGCAGTATGACCATGCTGGGAGCAGACACAGCACTTGACTCCTAACATTATCCCATAGTTCTCAAGGACATGAACTCTCTTCCTGGGTACATCAGTTCAGGCGACGGCTTCAAGGCACTTTGCTTTCCTCTTGGTATTAGCACAAACTTTGACTGGACTGATTTTTTTTTGTTCTGAGCTTTTAATTTCCTTTTGAAGTTATACAGTTTCCTCTTGTGCTCTTTCATGCTTGCATTCGGCTTCTGATTTCTGCAAATGTCATTTCAAGCCAATTCACTCTAACACATTTTGTACTTCTTTATGCATCTTAGTATACCACTTCTACCACTCCGTTAATACCTTTTAGGCTGTACCTAGAATCCTACTCAAGGTAGCACTGATCTTCCTGTGTGTTGATACAGGCACACAGTTGAGACTTTTTTTTTTTTTTTTTTTTTTATACTTATAGCGGCATGCACTGACAGCATGTTTTTTTTTTCAATTCACTGCATTTCTGATTAAACATACTAATCTCTCCTTTCAGTTTTGCTACCATTAGAGTTAAGGGCTGCCTTTCCAATTTCCAGATTTTTCCACTAGTGATTGTATGTTTTAGACTATTGTCTTCCAGGAGTCTCAAGTTGTTTGAAATTCTTGCATTGTTTCTCAACTTTGTTTTTGGCCTCTTGATGCTGTGCATTTAGTGACTGACCCTCCGCTTGTATATCCTGATATCTCCGTTTTAGGTCAAGCAGAATTTTTTTTTTTTTTTAGCAGCTCCTGCCATACTTCTCCGTTTCCCTTTGTAAGCACACACCAATAAGGATTTGTTAGACTTTTCTTTGTCTTTCAAGCTCCAATATCAAATCACTTTTTTCATTTTCATTTGTGACATCTTGGGTTAGGATTTTCACATATTTTGTAGTTCACTATTCCCACCTGTACAAAAAGCTGAGAGCGCCTTTTGGCTACACCATTCATTACTTTGTCCATGTTACTTTGACATGTCTTGTGTCAGTCAACATCAGCAACAATCTTGCAAAACTTAGAAATCATCTGTTCTACCATATCTCTGTTTACCTCCAACGGTCTTAACATTTATATACCTCGGTTAAAACTTTGTCTTACATAGTTATAAACAGCACTGAGATAGCATCTCACATTATTTAAATATTTACACTTTGGAGAGGAGTTTAGTCCCACTATGCCAGCAGCCACTTTTCAGGGACGACTTTGTGTACTATTCATATTGACTAGGGAAAACTTGGCCAGAGCACCATGGAATTAACATCTACACTTTTTGGTAAGTGGCATGGGATTTTCTTGAATCCACCTAAACTACCACCAACTGAGGTAGATAAGACCTCAATTTTATATGTTATCCAGAGGACAGCACTTAGGACTGTAGCACCCCTTAATGCTGCACTGCAGTGTCAATAATAGAAAATTAATCCAGCCTTTTGATCTTCCAGCAACAAAGGTAAGTATGCTACATGTTAAACCACTGACAAAATGATTTTTCTTGTATTCTTAGTAAATCCATTGTTGCACCAGTATATTTCCTTTAACAAGTTCCACTGCCTATTTTAAACAAGTTCTTGTTTTATAGAAGACTAATTCAAGACCCAAATTCCGTCAACTCAGCATAAGCTTCTCCAGAATCACTGCTTTCAAATAAGGTTTAGTTTTCTATGTTTGAGACACTAGGACACAATCCATTCCTTTGCTCCTGCCCCCTCAAGACATTTATTCGCAATGCATTCCCATTCCAAAACAGACTGATTTGGCCCCAAACTACTTTATTTCATTAACTTATACTGCTGTGCTCAGAGTTTTATTCCACTTCCCTAACAGATATGCTTATTTGCCTCTCATGCTCAGTATGTTTACCTAGTTTACAAGCAACTTCTTTCTTGTTCTATACAGTAGCAAACCCTCTTCACTTTCAGAGGGCTAGTTTCAAAAATACATATTCTTCCTCACACAATAATAAACCTCCTTTCTTCCTGTCAGAGGATTTAACCTTGTAGAAATAACACCTTTTCCTGTTTTATTTCAGCAATGATTTCCTTTTTTCTGGAAGTGTGTTTGACTTTTAAAATCAGCACTTTTCCAGAGCAATGAACTCTTCCATGTAGAAGGTTTTACATTTTAAAACACCTAACATCAATTTAAGTTTTAAAAAATGCCAGTGGAGTTTTGGTAAAGTAATTTTATTGCACACAACTTTCTACTGCAAGTTTTTTAGTATAACACCAACAAAGAGCTTTCTATTCCAACTGACACGAAGACCCACTTATTGCTGCTGCAAGCCTCTAAGTGCAAAGGTAAACGTAA
Source organism: Protopterus annectens (assembly GCF_019279795.1). Classification (NCBI taxonomy): domain Eukaryota; kingdom Metazoa; phylum Chordata; order Ceratodontiformes; family Protopteridae; genus Protopterus; species Protopterus annectens. The sequence goes on from NC_056746.1 coordinate 338,863,081, forward strand.
CTGCAGGAATACCAGTTTGTACATCACACTACCTTTCTTTTGGTTCTTCCCTCCTCACTCTTTCTCCTCCACCTACTACTCCATCTACCCATATCTATTTAACCAGCACTGCCTTAATTTATTCTATTGATTAACCCTTATTAAATTCTTCAAACCTACTTTTCTCTACAGTAACTACATTATGCTGCCCTTTCACTTACTATCTCTATTTCTATTCTTGCCAATGCCACACCGTATCACATTCCCTTGTTAATGAACCTCAGTTATCTCTAGAACACTAAACCATAATTCCAAATCATGACCTTCTCACCCTGACATAGCACCCAGCCTATCCCATACTTTAATTACAAATACACCAAAGAACAACACAAACTACACACAGATAATTTAAACATGAAAGCTAAATACAAAAAAAATGATTTCACTGCATAAACCACTCATTTAAGTGTGCTCTTGACTGCAATATACATCCTAATCTTGGGTCTTTTCTACACACTTCCAACTCTACCACCTCAGCTACTCCTAGTACTCCTCTTCAACTTCAAGTGATAGTCTACTTTTGATGAATTTAAATCTTAGGAACATCTACAATAAACTACCACAGTTGCATGTCTATAAAGCCTCAGACATTCTTGAGATATGAACGAAATCTGTCTAAAACCAGGTACTAAAGACCAGGAAATCACCCCCCCCAATGGTACACCATTAGAAATTACAGCATAAGAAAGTTGGTGATGTGGTTATGATATACAAAACCACCTTGAAATCCCTTCCTACCTCCACATCTAGCAAAACTCTCCCAGTGATGAAGTTTTTCTCTCTCTCCTGAAAATGCACACACACAAGAGGATATGCATCATTTCCATCTATAATCCTTTTGGAAACAATATCCCATTACTAGAAGAAAACCTGTAATGGATGTCCAATAATATCAGTAAGGAAACCATCATCACAGATGAAGTCATAGACTACCTACTTAGCAACTCAGTCTCCCACGGTCTCCATCAATTTCTCTTGTGTTACCAAAAGCACTACTACTACTTGAATAGACAAATGCAGTAATATTGACCCTACATTAGACTGGGTCCTCATCACCACCCTAACAAAATTAATACTGCTGACTGCCTACCCTACACCATCTACCGACCTTTGCCATGAGATCATCTAATCATGTACTTAACACAACATAAAATAATTTACGTACACACTCCTCCTTCAATAATGACATCTTCATTAGCTACCTCAACAAATACAACTGGGATATTCTAAAATACTTACCCCTAGATGATGCCGTAACTCACTACCTCATTCCTTAATATACTAAACGATCTAGACCCCATCAGATCAAAATGAATCAAATCCACCCATTGGAAAGCATGATCTGCTGGCAAAACACTACAAAAATGGAAACAGTTTAGAAAGCTTAGGAACCTTTCTAGACAAAATATCAGATTGGATAAAGCCACCAACAGAACCCTAAACTTTTCTGGAATACAAGACTATTATTAAACCCTGGCCAAACTACAACTTCCTAACCAACTATTACCAACAACTCAGCCCCCACAGATACCCAATTCAATATACATTTCATACACCAATTCTTATCCCTACTTAACAAAACCACACACAAGCCTCACTATCCCAAACAGCGACAATTACCACCAAAATCCTGTCTCCGACTAACCAGTATCTACGTCTTTCATCAAAAAACACCTCCTAAAACTAAAAAATTCCAAACTCAGCTGCTGACAACCTACCACCCGAATATCTGTGAATCACTGCAGATGTTATACATTAATGTGTATATACACTTATTAACCAATTACAGAAAGCTATGTCCCTGACATCTGGAACAAAATCCATCAAACTGCTACATAAATGAGGAACATCCGCCAAACTCTGTAATTACCGGCCTATAGCCATTCAACCTCCACTCGCCAAAATATTACAAAAATGCATTCACTTCCAACTCCTTTCCCATCTATACAACAGTCTCCTCTCCACCACATAGTTTCTAACCTCGCCTTAGCAACTTTACTGCTCTGCTCAGTTTTACCAAAATCAAACTTCAACAGAAACACTGGCAAGCTAGTATCCCCGCTTTCCTTAGACGTGCCAAAAGCATTTTGCACAGTTTCACACAAACGTCTATTCCAAGAACGGTTTCCCCTTTGGATTCTCCCATTCAACAATTAGCCTGTTCCACAGCTCTCACCCCCAACAGACTCCAGGCTGTAAAATGGAAACACGATCTCTCCCCTTTCTGTCAGTCTCTGTTAGTGTACCTCAGCGATCTGTTCCAGGTCCTTTAGCAGTGAATGCATTGAATACTAAAGAAGCCTCTTTAGTACAATATGCATAAGATACCAAGCTTGTATGCTCTGCACAAAGTCTACCACTGTTCTACAAGACGACCCAGGACTTCCCAGTTGAGGCCTGATTACATAACTAACAACTACTGTTAAATACTAAAAACAAACAAAAAAAAAAAATGTTAATGCTATTTTGACCAAAAACTAACAATCCTTCAACATCATATCAGCAAATACCTCAACTGAAACAATTTCCCATACAGTGTTTCTTGGTGTCTTAACTGATAACTTAAAAATGAAAATATGATCAACACCATCACTCAAACCATCAAAAAAAGTACAATTTTGTACCTACCATAAATGTAGATGTTCGAGTGTACACCCTGCTGCAGTCATCACACTTGGGTTATCCTGTCGTCAGGCAGTTCTGCAGTTGGCCGGAATTCCAAAGTCTTGGTCCGGCGTCGGTTGCTGTCGCTTCTTCCCTGACGTCAGTGTGCCAGGGGTATATATAATGCATCAGACGCCATTTTCTTCAGTTTTTCTTGCCCCAGATGTCAGGTGCCCCCAAAAAGGTGGTCAGTAATTAGTACCAAATTATGTAATTTTTGCACAAACACAAAATCCCTCCAGCTATAAGCAAATACATCAGGAAGGTATTGTAGAGATTTAGCCAGTTAGATCAGAGGAGATGGAGGGAGGGTGACCTGGACTGCAGCAGGGTGTACACTCGAACATCTACATTTATGGTAGGTACAAAACTGTACTATGTTCATCGTGTTACGCTGCTTCAGTCATCACACTTGGGTTGAATCCCAAAGCTAAGGATGGGAGGTGGAGTTAGAGGGTTAGAGAAGGCTAGAAGGCCCTGCAGAACTGCAGTGGCGAAGCCAGCCCTAGTCTTAGAGTAGAGTGGTAAGTGATAGTGTTTGGTAAAGGTGTGTACTGAACTTCAAGTTGCAGCTTCCAAAATCTCCTTGGTTGGAACCCCGCTGAGGAAGGCTGTAGATGTAGCTGTTGCCCTGGTAGAGTGGGGCCTAATGGTAGCAGGAACTGGTTTTCCATGATAGGTATAGCAAAAACGAATGCAACGTCCTATCCATTTGGAAATGGTTTGTTTTGATATAGCCTTCCCTTGTGAAGCTGTAGCATAGGATACAAAGAGCTGGTCAGATTTTCTGAAAGCCTTAGTTTTATCCAAGTAGTAACAAAGTTGCCTATGAATGTCCAAGAAATGCAGGAGTCTTTCTCCTTTGTTCTGTGGATTTGGGAAGAAGGTGGGTAAGTGGATGGTTTGGTTTAAAGCCACACTGGAAACCACCTTAGGCATGAAGGAAGGATTAGTTCGTAGAGAAACTCTGTCTTGATGGAAAATGAGGAAAGATTCCACTGCCATTAGTGCCTGCAGCTCTGAGACTCTTCTAGCTGAAGTTATTGCTAGCAGCAGGGCAGTCTCCCATGATAGGAACTGTAGATCTGCAGAGAAAGCTGGTTCAAAGGGAGGTAGCGTAAGTTTTTCAAGAACAAAACTGAGGTCCCATGTTGGTGTAGGTGCTCTCCTGGGGGACCTAAAGTTTTTTGCCCCTCTGAGGAACTGCCTTAGAAGTGGATGCAAAAATAAGGGTGGATCCGTGTTGTAGTGGGCTGAAATAGCTGATGCATGGATTTTAATGGAAGAAAAAGAAAGTCCTTTGTGTAACATCTCAGTTAAATACTGTAGAATCTGAGGCATGTGAGGCTGAAGTGTGTTTTGGCCTTTAGCTTGGTTCCAGGCACAAAACCTTTTTCATTTATCCAAATAGGCCTTCCTGGTGCTAGGCCTCCTAGCATCCAGAATAACATCCATAACTGCTTGGGAAAGAAGAGCTGGCTGAATGCTTAGGTGATTTGCCATGCAGCCAGATTTAAGGTTTTGAGCTGGCTGTGAAGAATCTGATTGTTTTGCTGTGTGAGCAAATGGGCAATTTGTGGTAAAATCCAAGGTGGGCCCTGGACCACATTCCTCAATCGTGGGTACCAGTGCTGGCGTGGCCAGTCTGGGACTATGAGTATCAGTCGTGGTTTCTCCTTTCTAACTTTCAGAAGCACCTTTGTGAGGAAAGGCAATGGAGGGAAGGCATATACTGTCAGGTTTTTCCAACTGAATGAGAGTGCGTCCACTTTCCAAGCTTGATGGTCAAGTGTCCTTGTACAAAATTTTGTTAGTTGATAGTTGTGAGGACTGGCAAACAGGTCTATGTCTGGAAGGCCCCATTTTTGAGTCATCATTGCAAATACTTGTGGATCCAGTTTCCACTCGTGGGGATCCATGATGTTTCTGCTGAGGTCGTCTGCCAATGTGTTCTTTTTTCCTGGCAGGAATTGAGCTTGTAACTGAACTTGGTAAGCCAGAGCTGTGTTCCACAAGGTCATTGCTTGCCTGCATAGAGGGTAGGAGTGTGTACCCCCCCTATTTGTTTATGTACCACATTACTGTGGTGTTGTCCGTCCTTATTGTAAGTTGTCCTGGATGTAATAGATTCTTGAAGGCTGTCAGAGCGTTCTGTACAGCTAGCATCTCTTTTTGATTGATGTGCAGATTCCTTTGATCTGCAGTCCATACGCCTTGAACGCACTGTCCTGCCATGTGTGCCCCCCAGGCGTAGTCCAATGCATCTGTTGTCATAGTTTGCCTGGCGGGGGTCAAGGAGAAAGGCTGACCCTTGTTGAGGTGACATGCCTGTGACCACCATAGAAACTCCTGTTGTAGGCAGGGAATGAGACATATCATTGTGTCCAAGCTGTGGCTGTGTTGAGACCATACGCTTTTTAGGTACCACTGCAATTTCCTCATATGCAGCTTTGCAAATGGTATTAGTAGTATGAAAGATGCCATGAAGCCCAAGGCCTGCAGAATTTTTCTTGCAGGTAGTTGGGTCTTTGTTGCCATTGTTTTGAAATATTGAGTCAGTTGTAGTTGTTTGGCATCAGATAAACCTTCTGGGCTGTTGTATTCAAGCTGGCACCCAGGAATGTCATATTTTGTGAGGGTATTAGTTTTGATTTCTTTTCGTTTACTGTGTACCCCAGGCAACTTAGAAGATGTTTTACAAAAGCCAGATGTTGTAAGAGGATGTCCTTGCTTTCTGCTTGACTGAGGCAGTCGTCCAGGTATGGCTATATTTGAATTCCTCTTTGTCTGCAGTATGCAATTACTGGTGCCAGGCATTTTGTGAAGACCCTGGACGCAGTAGATAAGCCAAAGGGCAGTGCAGAGAATTGGTAATGGGTTGAACCTGCAATGAAACGGAGGTATATTCTGCAATTTTGTCTGATAGGGACATGCAGGTATGCCTCCTTGAGGTCCAACATTACTAGCCATGCTTTCTTGCCCAACATGGGAAGAAGCTGCTGTAGTGTAAGCATCTTGAATTTGGGTACTTGTAAGAAGGTGTTTAGAATTGAAAGGTCCAGAATTGGTCTCCAGGCATTGTCCTTTCTGGGAACGAGAAAGAGTCTTGAGTAAAAACCTTGGCCTTGCTCGAGTAGGTACCAGTTGAATGGCTCTCTTGTCCATGAGAGCTGTAATTTGTTTTTGTGCCTCTGCCCATTGATTTTGTGGCAGGTTTGGCATTCCTCTTTTCATTGGCAAGGTGTGAAAGTGGAATCTGTATCCTCGTAAAATTATGTCTAGGACCCATTTGTCCCTTGTGACAATGTGCCAGTTGTCTGAAAAAGTGTGAGTTTTCCTCCCAAGGGGGCTGCCAAGAGAGTGTTGCTTGGCCAGATGAGGTGCAAGTCATTCAGTTTGCCTCCTGGTAGTTTGGGACCTGTCTTCTCCTCCCTTCTGTGATGCAGTGCCCCATTGGCGAGGTTTGTACTAGGCTTGTGGTTGTCCTCTGCCTCTTGGATGTCTGTATTTACCCCTCTGTGGTCTGTCAGTAGCTGGAAAGGACCAATTTTTTATTGGCCAATTTCTGCTGAAGCGAGGAGGCTGTACCTGTTGGAAATATTTGACTGTCTGCATAGATTTTGCCTTATCCTCAATTTTCTTTAAGACTTATTCTGCTTTAACTCCAAAAAGAACATCCTGCTGTAAGGGAGCATCTAGAAGCTTTGCTTTAACATGATCAGGCAGAGTTTGTTCCTTTAACCAAGCATGCCTACGTATAACAGACCCAGTGACAGCTGCTCTGCAGGAAGCCTCCAAAGAATCAAACCCACATTGTAAAGTATGCTTGCCCACCTATTCAGTTGCATGCAACAGATCCTGCATTTCTTTCAATTCAGACTGTTGAGGGAGTGTGCTCATTTTTTGTTTTAACTGAGACATTAGAAATTGCTGATATTTTAGCATGTGGAATTGGCAATTTAGTGCCCTCACAGCTAGAGTGGCTGAGGTGTAAACCTTTTTCCCCCCACCCGTCTAGTGCTCTGGAGTCCCTTTCAGAGGGTACAGGATATTTTGCCATAGAAGCCTTAGCCCCTTTGGGACCCTGGGAGATGGTCTCTGGATCAGCAACAGGGCTTTTATAAAGAGGGGAATCAGGCACTCTATAGTATCTGTCAGGTTTGGCTGGAGCAGGAGGCAGATAATTTGGGTTCAACCTGGATTCTAAGTAAACATCATCCACAATGTCTAAAACTGGGGGGATGGCAAGTGGTCTGTGCTGCGGGAGTAAAAGAAACTCTCTGAGCCTTTTCTTTGAGTCAGAGTAGTCCTGACCTTCCCAGTGAAAATGTTCCCTCATAGTGTGTAAAGTTTCCCCAAAGGAGTAGTCTTCAGGAGGAGAAGCCGAGGGTATAGAATCCTCAGCATCAGAATCTTCATAAGGGGAGAAGGAGTAATCTTGGTCCTCAGAAGAGCCTGAGGAAATGGACACTTGTTCAGAGGAGGCATATTCTTCCTCTTGTCTAGGCCTTTTGTCGGGTGGGGTTGGGAACCCCTGATTAAACAGATCAAATCTTCAGCAATTTTGAGCATCTGTTTCTTAGGCATGGGGCCTTGAACTGGAAACTGAAGTGCAGTCTTTTTAGGTTTAATAGGAGTCTTAGTCTTAGGGCACGTTTTTAAGGTGAGCGTCGTCGGTCTGAAGACGCCTTCAGAAACCGAAGGAGTTTCTGCAGCACCGGCATCTTTTTCAGTAGTGTCGTCGGAAGGGGCTAAACAAAATGGCTGCGTCGGCCTAGCACTATCCGCCAAAAGTTCCGAAGCGGTCTCTGGTTCCAGATCTGCGGTAGTCAGGGGCTGCGTCAGAGCCTCACTGAAGACCGGTGAACCGGAGACCGGACCAGCCGAGGCCTCGGAGTCTGGCTTGGGTCTAGGCTGCCTGTCCTTATCCTTGCGTTTTTTGTGCACGCCGGTAGTCGGTTGCTCCAACAGCATAGTGTAGTTAAATTTTCTACCGAAGTAGTGTCATGCAAAATCAAAGCGTCTTTTTATAGTATGCTTATTAAACCTAGCACAAAAACGACAACCAGTGATGTCGTGGTCTGGGCCTAGGCAAGGTATGCAGTAAGAATGAAAATCCTTAGGAGGTATTTGCTTCCCACAAGAAACACAATTGTTAACTTTTTCTGACATCGGTCTGAGGCAAGAAAAGTTTCCCCAATGGGGTACTTAGCTTTATTGAAGACTTCGGCTCTGAAATTAGACTTCAAAAATCTCAGGAGTCTGCCGACCGGCACTTGCAAACTGCTTCTGCTTCGGGCACTGCGCGGCAAGAAAGACTGAAGAAAATGGCATCGGATGCATTATATATACCCCTGGCGCACTGACGTCAGGGAAGAAGCGACAGCAACAGACGCCGGACCAAGACTTTGGAATTCCGGCCAACTGCGGGACCGCCTGACGACAGGATAACCCAAGTGTGATGACTGCAGCAGGGTAACACGAAGATCTAACCAAACGTTAGGGGTCGTTTCTGTGGAAGAAGCCCTTCTCACTGACTACTCTAGGAGCTCTAGCAACATCTTCTCCCTTCAATTTTCCTTGCAGCACCCATCCTGACCAACTTTCACTCCACCTTAAAAAATAAACTAGAGGTTTGTTACAATAAAACAACCAAGTTCGCATCCATTTTACCAACCATTCACACCAACGGTAAAGAAAAGAAAAGACAAAAAATAAACAATGCCACCAAAAATGTATTTTTAAAGTCCACATTAATTTGGTGCCTTCTATCCAGTACATAATTTGCTTACATATTACACACTTTCCCAGCAGAATTTTATACAATTAATAGAGAAACACTACTGGATTTACTTCTATACTCCAATCCATTTGAACGGAGTTAAAATAGTATACCACTGGCCTAACTTCATTAGCACTTTTGAACTGTTGCAGAAATAGCATGCCTTAAGTAGTACTTCACAAATTGCTGTTATACTTCACATTTAGACTCGGAACAAACATGCAGTGCAGTTAACATTTCTCAGGGAACAGCTTTAGAACTGTCTGACTTATAAAAACACTTGCTCTGTCCATCTAACTGTACACACACTACAAATATATTCTTAGCACATCACAGTACACTTCTGCCAGAAAGTTTTTCCAACACTCTGCAAGTTAGCATTTGATGCTTCACTGTGCACTTTTCCACACTTTGCATTTACTAGGTGAATTTCTACAGTTTTTCTTCAATTCATAGGTAATTGCATACCACAATGTTACACAGCTGATGGATTTCATTTCTACATTTAAAATGCAGTAAGTTTTTTTTTTTTTAAGTTTGGCAATCCACACAATTTTGCCATGTTTGCTACTGGCCTTAAACATTTCTTTTGAGTGCATGTTTCAAACTGAAAGAAGAGTCTTCTAACAAAATTTCCTCAACAGCTTAGCACCTTCACTGCACTTATCTTGGTAACCTGCCTTCAAGCAATTTACTCTCAAAAACAATTAGTAGTACTTGTAATTCTGCCACTGTCTGAACAACAAGTTTATAAATAAGGCTTAATTAATTGCACTTGCTTCTATGAGTTGTTCTGTACCTCTGCTAGCTTCTGTCTTTGGTTGGGGCCAAACAGAAGCCTTTCACTCTACTTAAAATTCAGTTTTAAAATCCCTCAACAGTATTTCCTTGAAATACATGAGTCTGAATTTCATTTGTGTTGTACTCAAACTTAGAAGTATTTTAACTCCTCCTCATTGCAGAAACATTTTTCACAAAAAGAAAAATTATCAGGTCCTCCTACAGCACAGGTCTCTTTCTAAAGGAGGGAAAATCACAATGTGGCTGTAATTGCAAGCAGCAACAAAAGGATAAAAACACAAGGTAGTTTGGTGTATTTAGACCAAACTTTGCTTGCAGGATATCACCAATGTACTGTTTAGCAAACATCCCTGGAGACTCACTATGTGGTTTCAGTTCATCTGTTTACAATGAATTTTGCAGCAAGTTATTTGTAGTAACACCAAACCATTTCAATCATATTATAAATGGTACTAATGATTAAAAACTCATATCCTAATCCTGAATAGCCCAGAAATAACAATATACCTCCCAGTCATCGCAAAAGGGCACTACACCACAGTATACAAATATTCATGGTAGTTGCACAAACTTGTGCACTATCAGGGTATAACAAGTCCCCCCTCCCTAAGTTTTGCTTCCTCCTCCAAAATGATTAAAACAAGTGCAAATCACAAAGTGTGCACCAAGTCATCTATGAGCACATAAAGAGTCAACAAAGATGAGCAAAGATTCAGATAGTACAATTATTTACATCAAGTTCAACTTAGTTTGTAAGCAGGTTCCCCAGCTTAAGTCAATAAATCAGAAGAGTCATGTCAAGCTTTTAAATATACCTGTGCATAAATTCAATCTAATCACTGGCGCCCTATCTAGTAGCAATACTCAAGTATATAATTTACAGACTTGATATTTTTCTTCCTTTTGGAAAATTTGATAAACTATTCCTATCTGCTGTTTAAGTCTTGAGTAAGTACTTCCTAAGTCACTGGCCCTTCCTAAAAAAAAAAAGACATTTTCAAAGTTTTGCTTTATTTTCCATATTGGCAACCTCTCCAAAATTTCTAGATCATTTTTCCAGCGTTTATACAACTTTTTCTCAAACATTGTCTGCACTTAATTAGAAATAGTCATATAAAGAAAAACACTTCTCTCTCCTCAGACACCTAGAGTGAACCCATGGACAGCCACCACTAACAGTGGGGTTTACAGGGCAAAGGGAAGAAATGTAAAAAAGACCTGCCAACTTACGTCCATATCAAACATGCACACACACTTCAGGACAATTTAGAGTCCTCACTCCACCTACTTCATATTTTTGGAATATGGGAGGAAACTGGAGCACCTGGAAAAAACCCACATTAATGCAGAAGGCACCAGAGCCAAGAACTGAACCAGGAAATCTCTTGCTGAGCAGTTACTAACATACAATGCAAAAGCACTACCGATAAGAAATACTTAACCCAAATGGAATGCCTCCAGACAAAAATTCCCTTATTCTTTCAATAGTTCCCACCTGACCAATCAAATGCACGTCTGAAAGTGTTTATATAGTAAAAAAAAAAAGGGGGGGGGACAGACGTGCAAATAATTACTTGCTCAAAAATAATAAAAAAGTATATGCCAAAAAGTTTTTCCTCGCCCTAGACGAAAGATGAGAAACAAATGGTCATGTGTTATACACACACAAACACACATATAATACATATATTTATATTTAACAGTTACAAATAGTTGTATGCAATATTTACTTACAAACAGTTATATAAAGTGCCTATCAATCAGGCACTAGCTACATAGGATAGAATACAGCACATAAGGTATAATCTATTAGCTACCAATAGTACTAGAAAAGCAGAGGGGATGCCCAAGCCAGTGCATTTCTTTGTGCCGGTCCCAAGCCTGGATAAATGGGGAGGGCTGCATCAGGAAGGGCATCCGGTGCAAAATTTTGCCAAATCATACATGAGGACAACAGTAAAGATATACATACCGGATCGATCGAGGCCCAGGTTAACAACGACAGCCACCAGTACTGTTGGCCAACAGGGTGCTGGCGGAAATTGGGCTACTGTTGGCCGAAGGAGGAGAAGAGGGGAAGGCATGCCCAAAGGCAGGTAAAGGCTTTGACTGTGATACTGAGGGTTGGAACTTTGAATGTTGGCAGTATGACTGGTATAGGGAGAGAGCTAGCTGATATGATGGACAGAAGGAAGGTTGGTATATTGTGTGTGCAAGAGACCAGATGGAAGGGGAGCAAGGCTAGGTGTATCGGAGGCAGGTTCAAATTGTTTTATCATGGTGTGGATGGGAGGAGAAATGGCATAGGGGTTATCCTGAAGGAACAGTAGGCTAAGTGTATTTTGGAGGTGAAAAGAGTGTCTGATAGAGTGATGTTTATGAAGCTGGAAATTGATGGTGTAATGATGAATGCTGTTAGTGCATATGCTCCACAAGCTGGGTGTGGGATGGATGAGAAAGAAACATTTTGGAGCGAGTTGGATGAAGTGGTGATGACTGTACCCAAGGGTGAAAGACTGGTGATTGGAGCAGATTTCAATGGGCATGTTGGTGAAGGGAACAGAGGGGATAAGGAAGTGATGGGTAGGTATGGTGTTAAGGAAAGGAATTCAGAAGGTCAGATGGTGGTGGATTTTGCAAAAAGGATGGACATGGCTGTGGTGAGTACGTATTTTAACAAGAGGGAGGAGCATAGTGACATACAAGAGTGGGGGAAGATACACACAGGTGGATTATATCTTATGTAGAAGGGCAAGTCTGAAGGAGATTGGAGACTGTAAAGTGGTGGCAGGGGAAAGTGTAGTTAGGCAGCATAGGATGGTGGCTTGTAGGATGACATTGGTGATCAAGAAGAGGAGCATGACGGTGAGGGTAGCACCAAGGATCAAATGGTGGAAATTGAAAAAGGGTAATTGTGAGGTGGAGTTTAGGGAAGAGTTAAGACAGGCACTGGGTGGCAGTGAAGAGTTACCAAACAGCTGGGTAACTACAGCAGAGCTAGTAAGGGAGATTGCTAGAAAGGTGCTTGGTGTGACATCTGGAAAGAGGAAGGAGGACAAGGAGACCTGGTGGTGGAATGAAGAAGTACAGGAGAGTATACAGAGAAAGAGGTTGGAGAAGAAGTGGGATTGTCAGAGAGATGAAGAAAGTAGACAAGAGTATAAGGAGACGAGGTGCATAGCACAGAGAGAGGTGGCGAAGGCTAAGGATAAAGCATATGAAGAGTTGTATAAAAGGTTGGACACTAAGGAGGGAGAAAAGGACCTGTACCGATTGGCTAGACAGAAGAACCGAGCTAGTAAAGATGTGCAGTAGGTAAAGGTGATAAAGGATAATGAGGGAAACGTACTCACAAGCGAGGAGAGTGTGTTGAGCAGATGGAGAGAGTACTTTGAGGGGCTGATTAATGAAGAGAATGAGAGGGAGAGAAGGTTGGATGATGTGCAGATAGTAAATCATGAAGCGCAGTGTATCAGCAAGGAGGAAGTAAGGATAGCTATGAAGAGGATGAAGAATGGAAAGGCTGTTGATCCAGATGACATACTTGTGGAAGGTGTTTAGGTAAAATGGCAGTGGAGTTTTTAACTAGATTGTTTAATGAAATCTTGGAAAGTGAGAGGATGCCTGAGGAATGGAAAAAAAGTGTTTTGGTACCGATTTTTAAGAATAAGGGTGATGTGCAGAGCTGTAGTAACTACAGAGGGATTAAACTGATCAGTCACAGCATGAAGTTATGGGAAAGAGTAGTAGTAGCTAGGTTAATTAGGGAGGTGATGATTAGTGATCAGCAGTACAGTTTCATGCCAGGAAAGAGCACTACAGATGCAATGTTTGCTCTGAGAGTGTTGATGGAGAAGTACAGAGAAGGTCAGAAGGAGTTGCATTGTGTCTTTGTGGACTTAGAGAAAGCATATGACAGGGTGCCTAGAGAGGAGTTGTGGTATTGTATGAGGAAGTCAGGAGTGTCAGAGAAGTATGTAAGAGTGGTACAGGATATGTACGAGGGTAGTGCGACAGCGGTGAGGTCTGCGGTGGGAGTGACGGATGTGTTTAAGGTGGAGGTGGGATTACATCAAGGATCAGCTCCGAGCCCTTTCTTATTTGCAATGGTGATGGACAGGTTGACAGACGAGATCAGACAGGAGTCCCCGTGAACTATGATGTTTGCAGATGACATTGTGATCTGTAGTGAGAGTAGGAAACAGGTGGAGGAGACCCTGGAGAGGTGGAGATATGCTCGAGAGAGAAGAGGAATGAAGGTCAGCAGGACTAATAATATATGTGTGTGAATGAGAGGGATGATAGAGGAATGGTGAGGATGCAAGGAGTAGAGGTTATGAAGGTGGATGAGTTTAAATACTTGGGATCAACAGTTCAGAGTAATGGTGAGTGTGGAAGAGAGGTAAAGAAGAGAGTACAGGCAGGATGGAGTGGGTGGAGAAGAGTGTCAGGAGTGATTTGTGACAGACGAGTACCAGTAAGAGCGAAAGGGAAGGTCTACAAGAGGGTAGTGAGATCGACTATGTTACATGGGTTGGAGACAGTGGCATTGACAAAAAGGCAGGAGTGAGAGCTGGACGTGGCAGAGTTAAAGATGTTAAGATTTGCATTGGGTGTGATGAGGATGGACAGGATTAGGAATAAGTACATTAAAGGGTCAGCCCAGGTTGGAAGGTTTGGAGACAAAGCCAGAGAGGCAAGATTACGTTGGTTTGGACATGTGCTGAGGAGGGATGCAGAGTATATTGGGAAAAAGATGCTAAGGATGAAGCTGCCAGGTAACAGGAAAAGTGGAAGGCCTAAGATAAGGTTTATGGATGTGGTGAGAGAGGACATGCAGGTGGTTGGTGTGACAGAGCAAGATGCAGAGGACAGGAAGAAATGGAAACAGATGATCCGTTGTGGCAACCCCTAACGGGAGGGGCCAAAAGAAGAAGAGTACTAGAAAAGCAGATCAGGGATAAAACTTGAAACCTGTCCCACTTTAGCTTGGCCAAACAGCCTATGGCATATATTTATGACCCCAGCTACAGTGAAATGACAATGACCTGTGTATTAAATCATGTATAAATAATACAGGTCATGTAAACTGGAGTTAGATCTGATCAAGCTCTGTTAAGGGTGTAAATGCTCCTCTACTTACTATATTTTATCTTTCAATTATGTATTAATTTTCTAAGCACAAGTGCTTGATTACTGTGAGGGTTGAAGAGAGTGACTACTTGATGATCTGATGTTCATGAACTACCAGTTTTTCCTGTGGTTTAATTTTATATACAAATCTAAATAAATTATATATAAAATATTTTTAGTTTCTTAAGAACTTAGACTGCTGAGTCACTTCTATAGAGAAATAGTCCATGGTAAATTACTCATAATCAGACTTAAAAAACAAAGACCAACAGGTAGTGAACAAGCACATACTCCACATGTCACAGCCAGAACCAAAACAGGATCAGTCAGACAACAATCACAGCAGCAATGGATGTCCATATCCCCAAACATGGAGTCCTTCAAAATCACTATCATAGTAAATGAATAACTGAAACAAAGAAGCAAAAAGACTGTGCACAGCAGAGAGTTGTAAGAGTCGTGGTAGCAGCCAAGCCAGAATGAAGGAACTACATCATGGAAGAGAACATCTTAAATGCAATTACCAATTTTCCATCTCCTGACATCAATTTGATAATAAATCTGGAAAAATAACCATCTCTGGCACTTCTGCCTCTCCCTTTACTTTCTACTGAGGAAGTGCAGCACCTGCAAGAGCAGGGAATATGAAGTGGATGTCAGCCTTCATGATAGATGAAAAAAATCACACTAGCAGTTGACAAAGTAAAATGGATCTCACCAGTTCTTGGGGCCTTGGTTACTGGTTGTGTCATAGTTCATTTTTTTTTTTACAAGCAACTCCTTAGGCTGCTTCTTCAGCTTTGCTTTCCTTTCTAAATAAGCTGTTTATATTTTAAAGTTTGGCACTTTATACCCTCATGGGTTAAATGAGGAATTGAACTGGAGAGTATTAATTTGGTTTCTTTATTGTTTTATTGCATTGTCTAATTTTTTTAATTTTTTAAGTGGATAATTAATTATTGCTTGTTGCTATTATATAAAATGTATGTGTTTTTGTGGTTCTTTACTCCTTAAAGGCTAAGGCCGAGACATCAGAGGGAAAGAGCTTGATATATTAAAGCTATTGGATCACAGACCGGTTGTAATTTGTTGTACTTTGGTGTTTGATAGCTGCTGTTGTTCGTTCTCGATGGCCAGTGATCCACAACTTCATTTACCACATATTTTTCGTGATACTGTTGATGGTACTCAAATGTCTTTAGACAACGTTTTAGCCAATTCTACAGACCGTGTAGACCGTAGTCTACAACAAAGAAATGTGGTTGGTAATGGTCCTATACTACATACAGCATGGGAGAGATGGAAAGAAGAAAGGAATAAACGTTGCTTCAACCCATTTAACAACGTGGGTCGAAAGCTTCCACCATCCCTCAATGAAGAAAGTAAGTCTCTGTTTGATCAACTGGAGAAGAATATGTGGAAAGAGACTGCTACTTTCCTCAATTTATCTGGTTTGCAGAAGTACATTAACTTGGATATCACACCCCGTGGTCTGAGAATTTATAAAGATCCTACACTCCTGTTTAATTTGGAAAAAGAAATTAACATTGCATTTCATAAACGATGCATCCGAATGGGTGAATATTCTTATTGAACGGGATAGGGTTAGACAAAAGGAACTGAGACCCGAGATTAAAATGGTATGTGAGAATTTATCGTCTGGAGCTTCTGCTCATTTGCTTGATGACTTCTTGCTTGTTATTAACACTAGACTGAGAGAATATGAAACAGAATTGATTGAGAGAAAGAAAGGGAAACTACTCCGGGACCTTCGTGACTACAAGAATGGCAAAGCTTTCATCTCCAGAGCCAACCAAAAGAGGACACATAATCACGTAAGATTTCAAAAAGAGGGTGGGGATGTTCGTCAATACAACTCATCCTTTTCAGCTTCGGTGGGCCAGAACACCTCTTTTGAGGAAGAATTAGGTCATAATATAGAATTTCCTGCCTTACCGGCAGCACAGCATCCGGAACAACTTTGCCAGACTTTTCGGCATGACTCTACAAATTACAGGGGAGGAAACGCCAACGTGAACCACAGGGACAAGCCCAGAGAGATCAATATCAACAGGGGGGCTATAAGAGAGGTAAATGGCGACTTTTCTTTTCCATTTACTTACAGGGACTATGTAGGTTAATTCATCTGGACATTTGTTTTCTGATTCAGAATATGCGGTCTTGAACCACGGACTTAAGTTCATACCAACTGTTTTACCGTGCATGCACAACATTAAATGTGAGTTATTTAATTTTAGCAGAAAACTCCATCTGAAAAGCTATTTTCATAATACTAGAGATGATACTATAACATCTATGTCTAAGGATAGTCTCGATACTTCGCTTGAAAGCTTTTATACTTGTAATTCGGATGTTGCATGTAATGCATATTGTAGATTGGATACTGATTAGGTTACATATAAAAGCTGTTTCATGCCGTCTGTTTCGAATGAGGACGTGGTGCATTTTTCAAATTTACTGAATTTTGCCATTGAAGGTTCATACAACGAGTTCATAAAAAATAAATCTGGAATTAAGTATAATTTATCTTTGGGTGAGTGGAAAGCTTTCCAAACACTTAGTAAGATGCAGGACATTATATTCAAACCCTCAGATAAAGGGAATAAACTTGTAATGCACTATTTGCAGTATCTGGCTATGTGTGAGGAACACTTGAGCGACAGCAGTGTTTATGAAAAAATTGATATATCTGCTTATAATAATGCTATTCTTAATTATGCTAAATTACTTAAGGACAGAGATTGGGATATTTTACTGAAATGGACATTAATAAGAAGTTTAATGTTGAAGGTTGTAGGATGGCCCTATTCTACTGCCTTCGTAAAATACATAAAAGTCTTAACCCCCGGAGACCTATAGTCTTGGGTTGCGAATATTTTTTTACATAATATAGGGCTCTTTTTACATAGTTATTTGTTACCTATAGTGAAGGCTTTACCATCATAGATTCATGATATATTTGATTTTTTAGATAAAATAAAGAATGTTGAATGGAATAATCAAACGTACTGGATTACACTGGATGTGAAGAGCCTCTATACAAATATTCAGCATGAATTTGGGATTGAGGCTCTTAAATTCTTTTTAGGCAATAGCCCAGCTACTGAATATATAGTAGAACTTACATATTTTTGTCTAACTCATAATTATTTTGAGTTTAATAATAATTTATATAGGCAAAACCAAGGGACAGTCATGGGGGCAGCTTTTGACCCCCATGTATGCCAATTTGAGTATGGGCCTCTGAGACTGAACATCTGTACAGAAATAATTTTTTCCATAGGTATGTTATTAGATATTATAGATTCATCGATGGCCTAATATTTTTGGTACAAGGGGGCCAAGATCTAGTTGAGAATTCTTTCTGAGTTACATAACAGTAGTTTTCATTTAGAATTTGATGGCCTTAAAATAGGGACCCGAATTTCTTTCCTGGATGCCACAATGAGTATTGTGGAAGGAAAAAAATTTATATACATCAGTTAATAGGAAATTTGAAGAAGGAACACAGTTTGTACATGGACAGAGTTGTCATCCCCATTAGAGGCATTGCATTTTGGTGAAGTCCTTAGGATTTCTTAGTTATGTAATAATGATTATGATTTTAAATGAGAACCGAGTAAAACTATTGAGATGTTTGGGAGAAGGGGGTATAGTAATGAGATGATTGATAAAAGTTGTAAAAAATTCTTTGGAAGTAATAATAAAAGAGGAAGTGGTGATGTAAATAAGTTACCCATTACTTCCTTAAAAAAATAAGACTAAAGAACAATTGGATACCATTTTGTAACTACATACAGCTGTGAGTACCGAGATGATACAACAAGTTAGGTATTATTGGGAATATTTTTATTCCCTTGGAAATGTGGCTGTATGGTTGAAGGAAAAACTGGGGATTTCTTTTAGAAGAGGTAAAGCTATCCAGAATTTTATGGTAAGAAGTAAATTCACTATGCCTTCCATGTATTTAGAACATACGAGTAATATCAAGTGGGACATCAACTTGTGGCAGGTGTAAGGCAAGTAAGTTTGTGGTTAGGAGTTTTCCACAAATTAACAATATTTTTTTTAATACATGGGACCATTTTACATGTAATTCTGAGGGCGTCTTTTACGCCCTCAGATGCCCCTATAATCAATTTTCTATTGGGGAGACAGAGGTCATTCAAAGTTAGACTGATGTAACATGCAAGGGAGATCAGTAATAGGAAAGAAGAAAGTTCTACTGCAATGCATTTTGAGAAATGTCATCAAGGCAGTAATGAGGGGTTAAAAGGAGCGGTGTTAAAAATTAATGCATCCCAATTTGATGTAAATAATTAAAAAAAAACAGTTACTATCTAAAGAACCTGTTTAAATTTTAATTTGGCACTTTATGCCCTCATGGGTTAAATGAGGAATTGAACTGGAGAGTATTTAGTTTCTTTATTGTTTTATTGCATTGTCTAATTTTTTAATTTTTTAAGTGGATAATTAATTATTACTTGTTGCTATTATACAAAATGTCTGTGTTTCTCTGGTTCTTTACTCCTTGAAGGCTACGGCCTTCAGAGGGAAAGAGCTTGATATATTAAAGATATTGGATCACTGACCAGTTGTAATTTGTTGCTTTCCTTTTTAGTTTACAGATCTGTACATGCTTAGTTTTCATTTGAGCTTCTCAGGAACAGAAGTCAGTGAAGACACTATAGGCTCATGAGGTGATGGCAAGATGCTGAAGTCTTCTGCAGTCAAACTATCACATTTAAAACTCTCAATATTTTCTTGTTAAACCAGTCATGATAAGGATAGCTCAAACGCTTGTGATCCCCTCATAGAGCAAAATCTGCAAATAACTTAAAAGAATTAAACCCAGACTTCAATAACACTTAATAGTAGTTTTCTCCCATAATGTCGGCAGTACTTCAAAAAGCATTATAAACTCTAGCCAATGCTTTACAAATAGCAAAAAGAAAGCAGACAGAATGGTGCACCACACAGCAAAATAAAATACATTTTCAGAAAGTAAAAAAAAAAAAAACTAAATTAAGCAGAAAGGATAGGCCATTCATCTTTGGGAATAAAATGGGCAATGGTGCACAACACTTCATAATGACTACGGTTTGAGACTGCTGTCCAAAAAAAGTACAGTTTTGTACCTACCATAAATGTAGATGTCCGAGAGGTATGCATCTGCAGTCCTAACAAATGGGTTGTCCTGCCTCAGGCAGCCCTTCGGTCGGCCGGATTCCAAAGTCTGGGTCTGGCCTCGGCTGATGTCGCACTTCACCCGACGTCATAGCTGCTGTCAATTGGGTATAAAGGCATCAGCCGACGCCATTTTCCTCAGTGTTTCTTGCCCCAGATGCCAGGTGCCCTCTAGGAAGGCTAAATTTGGATAAATGCAAATGATTCCAAACAGTAGAGAGCAAACAAACATAAACATGTATGTACATATATACAAACAAATACACCATAATAGATTCCCCCAGCTAGCTACAAGATGGGCAAATACCCTAGGAGTACCACAGAGGGAAGGAGGGTGGGTAATCCTGACTGCAGATGCATACCTCTCGGACATCTACATTTATGGTAGGTACAAAACTGTACTATGTCCTTCAAGGATGCATCTGCAGTCCTAACAAATGGGTAGAATACCATAGCCAAACTGGGGGAGGAGGCACTAAGAAGATTATGGTGTAGTTAAGATCCCTTGCAAAACAGCAGTGGCAAAACCTGTTCGGGATCTGGAGTATAAAGGTAGATTATAATGCTTGGCAAATGTATGCACGGAGCTCCAAGTAGCAGCCTCTAAAATGTCTTTGGTAGCCACTCCTAGTAAGAAAGCTGTAGTAGTGGCTGTAGCCCTTGTGGAGTGAGGTCTGATGTTTTCTGGAGTTGTCTTTCCATGAAAAGAGTAACAAAATCTAATGCAATTTCCTATCCATTTTGAGATTGTCTGTTTTGAAATTGCTTTTCCTTCCATTCCTGCTGCATATGCTACCAGAAGCTGGTCAGTTTTTCTATTGTTCTTGGTTCTGTCCAGGTAGTAGCGCAATTGCCTGTGTACATCCAAGGTATGCAGTAGTCTTTCCCCCCTGTTCTGTGGGTTGGGGAAGAATGTTGGTAGGTGGATTGCTTGGTTCAATGACACCCTGGAGACCACCTTTGGCATAAAAGTAGGGTTAGTTCTCAAGGACACTATCCTGATGGAAGATAAGGAAGGGCTGTATTGCCATTAATGCCTGTAATTCAGAAACCCTTCTTGATGAAGTGATTGCAAGCAGGAAAGCAGTTTAACAAGATAAGAACTGTAATTCTGCTGTTGCTGCTGGTTCAAAAGGGGGAAGTGTTAACTTTTCTAGCACTAAGTTCAGGTCCCATGTAGGCAAAGGTGGATTCCTAGGAGGCTTTACATTTTTAATTCCTCTCAGAAACTGCCTGAGTAGAGGATGAGAGAAGACTGGTATTCTGCTGAAATTGCTGATGCATGAATTTTGATGGAGGAGTAAGACAGGCCATTGTGGAAAAGTTCTGCTAAATATTCCAGGATGTTAGCTATGTTTGCCAATGATACATTTTCTCCTTTTGCTGCACTCCAAATGAGGTATCTTTTCCATTTTGCTGAATAAGTTTTCCTTGTGGAGGGTCTGCGAGCCTCCAGGATAATGTCTTTAACCCTCTGAGATAAGTCTGGGTTATTTTGTTTTATGTAAGATTCCAAGCAGCTAGCTGCAGTGTTTTCAAGTTTGGATGCAGGATCTTGAAGTTGTTCTGTGTTAGCAGCAAAGGAACTAGAGGTAGAGGCCATGCGTGTGCCCGAGACATACTCCTCAGAAGCGGGTACCAATGCTGCCTCGGCCAGTCTGGAGCTATCAGTATGATCCTTGGGTGATCTTCTTTGATCTTCAGTAGCACTTTGTGCATCAAAGGAAGAGGTGGGAATGCATATGCTGTTAGGTTTTCCCAACTGAAGGGATAGGGAGTCCACCTTCCAAGCAAGTGGGTGGTATGTCCTTGTGCAGAATTTTCTCAACTGGTGGTTGTGTGGGGATGCGAACAGGTCTATTTCTGGTAGCCCCCATTTCTTTGTAATGGATTTGAAGATGTCTGGATGCAGCATCCATTCGTGGGCATCCGTGGTAGTTCTGCTTAAGGTGTCTGCTAGTACATTTTCTTTCCTGGCACAAATATGGCCTGGAGCTGAATGTTGAGGTTCAGGGCCACATTCCACAGGTCCACTGCCATCCGGCATAGAGGATATGAATGTGTGCCTCCCTGCTTGTTGATATACCACATAACCGTAGTGTTGTCCGTCCTTATCAGCAAATAACCTTGTTGAAGAAACTGTCTGAATGTCTGGATTGCCTGTTTCACTGCCAGCATCTTTTTTTGATTTATGTGTAGGTTCAGCTGGTCCTGTGTCCATAGGCCTTGTATACACTTGTCTGCCATGTGTGCCCCCCAACCAAGGTCTGAGGCGTCCGTGGTGATAGTCTGACTTGGGTGAGGGCTGTGGAAAGGCAGTCCTTTGTTCAACTGACAGGCCTGAGCCCACCACAGGAATTCTTGCTTCAGGCATGGAATTATTGGAATTTGGGTTTCTAGGCTGTGTTTGTGCTGAGACCATAAATTCCTTAGGTACCATTGCAACTTCCTCATATGTAGCCTGGCATGTGGAATCAATATTATGCAGGATGCCATGTAACCCAGGGCTTGCAGGACTTTCCTTGCTGTAAGCTGGTTCTGCGTTGTTAATGCCATGAAATAGAGTGGTAGATGTCTTTGCTTTTCTGCTGTGAGAAATGCCATTTGATTTGATGTGTCCAGTTCTGCACCCAAGAATGTAATCCTTTGGGATGGTAGCAGCCTTGACTTTTTCATGTTGACTGTGTATCCCAAGGCTTGCAATAGGTGAATAACCTTTTCCAAATCTTTTGTTAGTTTGATCTTGTTGTCCGCTTGTATCAGGCAGTCGTCCAGGTATGGATAAATTTGAATTCCCTGAAGCCTGCAATGAGCAATTACTGATGCCAGGCATTTCGTGAATACTCTGGGCACAGTAGATAAGCCAAAGGGCAATGCTGAGAATTGATAATGCTCTGATCCTGCAAGAAATCTGAGGTATCTTCTGCAATCTGGTCGTATAGGGACGTGCAGGTATGCCTCCTTGAGATCTAGAGTCACCAGCCAAGACTCCTTGCCCAGCATGGGAAGAAGTTGCTGTAGGGTCAGCATTTTGAATTTTGGAACAATGAGATATGTGTTCAGAGCGGACAGGTCGAGAATAGGTCTCCATTGGTTTTCTTTTCTTGGTACCAGGAAAAGTCTGGAATAAAATCCTTGTCCTTGTTCCATAGATGGTACCTTTTCTATAGCTCTCATCCTTAGTAAGTGGTTGAATTCTCCTAGAGCGTTTGTTCTTTGGTTTGGTGGTAGGTTTGGCATTCCTCTCTTCCTTGGTAGAGTATGGAAGTGAAACCTGTAACCTTTGTCTATTGTCTGTAAAATCCATTTGTCTCCTGTAATGTAATGCCAGTTTACTGAAAATAAGGCTAGCTTTCTGCCTAAGGGTGCTTCCAGTTGTTCCCTGGTAGGCGGTATCAGAGCCAAGTCACTGTGACTGTCCTGTGGAAGTGGTAGTAGCTGGATCTGTGGCAGTACTTCTCTGGTTGTTAGGCTGCCACTGACGTCCCCTGTAGGCACCTCTGGATTGACCTCTGCCTCTTGGGTGCCTATTTCTGCCTCTCTGTGCTCTGGTGTCTGGAAAGGACCAATTCTTCGAAGGCCAATTTCTACTAAACCTAGGAGGCTGGACCTGTAAGAAATCCTTGACTGTTTGGACAGATTTTGCTTTTTCTTCCACCTTCTTTAACACTTGCTGTGCAAGGGAGCCAAACAAACTGAGTTTCTCCATTGGAGCATCTAGCAGCTTTGATTTTACATGGTCTGGTAATGATTGCTCCTTTAACCATGCATGCCTTCTGATCACTGTACCAGTCATAGCTGATCTAAAGGAAGCCTCCAGTGCATCATAGCCGCATTTTAAGGAATGATTACTGACCTGCTGAGTGTTATGTACCAAATCCTGAAGGGACTTACGGTCTATAGGTTCAGGAGAGGATAGTTTTTTATTTAGCTGATCTAATAAAAATTCCTGATACTGAATCATGTGGAATTGACAGTTTAAGGCCCTAGCCGAAAGAGTAGCAGAAGTATAAACTTTTTTACCCCATCTCTCCAATGCTCTAGATTCTCTTTCAGAGGGGAGGGGGTTTTTGGTAGTTGCCACAGCTTTGGGGCCCTGAGAAATAGTTTCAGGATCTGCAATAGGAGCCTTATACAAGTGATAATGTGTGTCCGGGACCCTGTAGTATCTGTCGGGCTTAGCAGGGGCCGGGGGAAGAGAGTCAGGGGCAGTACAAGCATCATTAAATGCATCATCCACAAAGTACAGTTTTGTACCTACCATAAATGTAGATGTTCGAGGATCCACATTGCTGCAGTCCTAACTATTGGGTAGTCCGCTGTCCAGTCGGCCCGAATACCAGAGTATATGGCTGACGTCGGTCAGGGCGCATTAGACTGACGTCAGTACGTCAGGGTACTAATGCGCATGACCGACGTCATATCCTCAGTCTTTTCTTGCCCCAGATGTCAGAAGACCCTAAAAGACAAGGCCCAATATACCTGCACCAAAATATGTACAATATATACAAAAATATATACAAAATATCAGCATATAACCTCACCTACACAACCACCCCTAAACACAGAGGGAAGGAGGGAGGTAAATTGGACTGCAGCAATGTGGATCCTCGAACATCTACATTTATGGTAGGTACAAAACTGTACTATGTTCTTCATTCCACATTGCTGCAGTCCTAACTATTGGGTAGAATCCCAAAGCAGAGGTAAGGGAGGCTGGCAAATCATAAAGAAGCAGGAGCTGACAACATGCCTTGCAAAATAGCTGTGGCAAAACCAGCCCTAGACTTAGAGTAGAGAGGAAGGTGATAATGCTTAGAGAAAGTATGCACTGAACTCCAAGTAGCTGCCTCCAAAATATCCTTAGCTGCCACCCCCCTTAGAAATGCTGTTGAAGTGGCAGTAGCCCTAGTGGAATGAGGCCTAATCCCAGCTGGAATCTCCTTGCCATGATGGGAATAACAAAATGCAATGCAAAACCCAATCCACCTAGAAATAGTTTGTTTTGACACAGGCTTGCCCTGAACTCAAAGCAAAGGAAACAAACAACTGCTGAGACTGCCTAAAATCCTTAGTCCTGCTTAAATAATAGCAATTGGCTGTGTACATCTAAAGTGTGCAAAATCTTTTCCCCTTTATTTTGGGGGTCTGCATAAAAAGTAGGCAAATGAATAGTTTGGTTTAAAGCCACACTAGAAACCACCTTAGGCATAAAGGAAGGATTAGTGCGTAATGATACCCTATCCTTATGGAAAATCAAAAGGGCTCAACTGCCATAAGGGCCTGCAACTCAGACACCCTTCTTGCAGAAGTAATAGCCAACAGAAAAGCAGTCTTCCATGACAAGTATTTCAATTCAGCAGTAGCCGAGGCTCAAAAGGTTGTAGAGTAAGTTTTCCAACACAAAATTGAGATCCCAAGCAGGAGTAGGAGCTCATGGGGTCTTATATTCTTTGCCCCTCTAAGAAACTGCTTGAACAAAGGATGCGAAAACAAAGGTGGGTCACAATCATAGTGAGCTGAAATTGCTGCAGCATGAATCTTTATGGAAGAGAAGGACAAACCTTTGTCCAATAATTCAGTAAGATATTGAAGAGCCACACTCAAATTAGGCTCTGAAATCTCCAAATTCTTTGCTGTACTCCAAAATAAAAATCTCTTCCATTTTTCTGCGTACACTCTCCTAGTACTAGGCCTTCTAGCTTCCATAATCACATTTAAAACTTGTTGAGGAAGTTGAGACCTGCTGTGTTTCAACACAGAATATGCCAGGCTGTTAGATGAAGAGAGTGAAGCTTGACATTGAGCAGATGACCGTCCTTCTGAGATAACAGATGCGGAATCAAAGGTAAAGGCCATGGAGGCTTCCTTACCAGACTCCTTAGTAGTGGGTACCAGTGTTGCGAGGCCAATCTGGAGCTATTAAAATCATCCTTGGCTTGTCTTGTCTGACCTTTAAGAGCACCTTTGGAAGAAGAGGCAGAGGTGGAAAGGCATACACATGAAGATTTTTCCAACTGAAAGAAAGAGCATCCACTTTCCAAGCTGTGTGATGAAACCCCTTTGTGCAAAACTTTGGCAGCTGGTGGTTTAGTGGAGAAGCGAACAGATCTATGTCTGGAGTTCCCCATGACACTGTCAATTTCTGAAATACATGAAGATCCAGTTTCCACTCGTGGGGATCCATGATTTGTCTGCTTAACACATCTGCTAAGGAGTTCTGTGCTCCCGGCAGAAACCTTGCCTGAAGAGTTAGTTGCAAGCTGAGCGCAGTCTCCCATAAAATCATTGTTTGCCTGCATAGAGGATAAGAATGTGTTCCCCCTTGCTTGTTGATGTACCACATGACAGTTGTGTTGTCTGTTAGAATCAACACCTGCCCTGGAAGAAGTAACTCCTTGAAAGCCATTAATGCAAACTGGACTGCTAACATCTCCTTCATGTTGATATGTAGATGCTGTAGTCTGGCAGGCCACTTGTCTTGTATCCACTTTCCATTTAGATGAGCTCCCCAAGCAATGTCCGAGGCATCTGTCGTTAAAATCTGACTCGCCTCTGGCGGGTCACAGAGAGTCCCTTGTTTAGGTGACATTCCTGAGCCCACCACAGAAATTCTTTTTGAAGGCAAGGTATTATTTGAATGACAGTGTCCAAATCCTGGCAGTGCTGTGTCCATACATGTTTGAGATACCATTGCAGCTTCCTCATATGCAGTTTGGCATTGGGAAGCACCAGAATACTAAGATGCCATGAACCCTAATGCTTGAAGGACTGTCCTTGCAGTCAGCACGGACTGATGAGATAGTTGATGGAAGTAAAGGGATAGACTCTTTTGTTTGTCCGGGGTTAAAAAGCCATCTGGGCTGCTGTATTCAGTCTCACACCCAGAAAGCACATGTCTTGAGAGGGTACTAGACTGGACTTTATTTCGTTCACAGAATACCCTAGGCATCTTAGCACTGCTATAACATATTCCAGATGCTGTAGAAGGTCTTCCTTTTCTTGAGCCAGAATCAGGCAGTCGTCCAAGTAAGGATAGATTTGAATTCCTATTAGCCTGAAGTAAGCTATCACTGGAGCCAGAACCTTTGTGAATACTCTGGGCAGTAGATAAGCCAAAGGGCAATGCAGAGAACTGATAATGAGAATTTCCAGCAGATACTTCCTGCAACTTAGTCTTATAGGCACATGAAGGTAAGCTTCCTTGAGATCTAAAGTTACCATCCAGTGATCTTTGCCCAGCAGAGGTAAAAGCTGTTGTAACGTCAACATCTTGAACTTGGGAATGTCCAGATAAGTGTTGAGGATAGATAAATCCAAAATTGGTCTCCACGTGTTCCCCTTCTTTGGTACTAGGAACAGGCGAGAATAAAATCCTAGGCCCCTTTCTGATACAGGGACTGGCTGAATGGCCCCTATTTGGAGTAACAGAGAAATTTGCTTGTGAGCCTCTTTCCTTTGTGGAGGAGGAACGTCTGGCATGCCTTTGAAAGGGGCAATGTATGGAAATAAAACCTGTAACCGTGGTGAATGATATCCAACACCCATCTGTCTTGAGTAATTAAATCCCAATTTTCTTTGAAAAGAGACAGTCTTCCTCCCAAAGGAGCTGCCAGGCGAGAATCTACTGGCAGCTGAAAAGGCAGGTCATTGGGTCTGTTTACGAAAGGACTGACCCTGCCCTCACCAGAAGTCTGGGCAGGGGAACTCCCTGTTCTAGGCCTAAAGCAACGTTGGGCCCTGCCCCTACCACGTCTAGGCCTACCCCTAGACTGGGTATCATAAGCAGGATCGTCCATCCCTTAGTAGGCCAATTTCTACTAAACTTGGTGGCTGCACCTGCAAAAATCTTTAACAGTTTGCATAGACTTAGCTTTGTCCTCCATTTTCTTTAAAACTGCTTCCACAGGCGAACCAAACAACACATCAGACTGTAAAGGAGCATCCAAAATCCTTGTCTTAACATGCTCAGCTAAATTCTGATCCCTCAACCAGGCATGCCTGCGAAGAACAGAACTAGTGGCAGCCACCCTCGAGGAGGCCTGTACAGCATCAAAACCACATTGCAAAGAATGCTTACCCACTTGTTCAGACACATGAACTAAATCCAGCAACTCTTTACACTCAATACCTTCCGCCAAAGCATCCACCTTAGATTTCAGTTGTGAAAGGAGATAATTTTGATATTTTAGCATGTGAAACTGACAATTCAACGCCCTCATGGCTAAAGTGGAAGAAGTATACACTTTCTTTCCCCATCTATCCAAAGCCCTTGCCTCTTTATCAGTGGGAAGAGGGTTTTTAACCACAGAGGCCTTAACACCTTTAGGTCCCTGAGAAACAGTTTCCGGGTCTGCCCTAGGACTCTTAAAAAGATACTTTTGAGCTTCAGGCACCCTATAGTACCTATCAGGTTTAAAAGGAGCAGGAGGCAAAGAATCAGGGTTCAGGGAAGCGTCTGCAAAAACATCTTCCACCACATTCAACACAGGAGGTATAGCTAAGGGCCTATGCTGGGGTAAAAACAAGAATTCCCTAAGCCTTTTCCTGGTATCAGAGTAATCCTGGCCTTCCCATTTAAAGTGCTCCCTCATGGAATGCAGAGTCTCTGAAAATGAGAAATCCTCAGGAGGAGAAGCTGTAGGAGTGGAATCATCCACATCAGAATCAGAATAAGGAGGATACTCCTGCAAATCTTCCATGAAGACTCGAAGCCTCAGAACACTCTTCAAAACTATCAAACTCAGGTTCCACCCTAGGCCTCTTATCAGGAGGGGGCATAGAACCTCTAATCATAGTAATCAAATCTTCTGCCATTTTAAGCATATGTTTCTTAGGCACAGAACCTGAAGTGCTAGGAGAAGCCCCCACTGAAGCTAAACTTGGCCTACCTCTCAAAGAAGTTTTGGAAACAGAAGGAGAGGCTCTAACTACCTTGGGAAGAGAGGGAAGAACAGTTACCTGAGAAGCCCCCTCAGCCTGGCCTACCTCCTGAGAAGGCACATCCTGTAACAGTAAAGTCTCTGCCTGAGACTCCACTCCTGGCAAAACCTCTGGCTCCACTGAGCCTTCTAAAGAACCAACGTCCGGGACTGCCGATTCATCAACCCTAGGCTTCGCTGTTTTGTCCTTGCGCTTCTTGGGCCAGGCGGGAGCATCCGACGGCATTTTATAATTGCAACGCTTCCCAAACACTAACCTAGCACAGTCTAACCTTCTCTTAATAGTGCGTTTGTTAAACCTAGCACAAGAGCGGCATCCAACAACGTCGTGCTCAGGCCCTAAACAAGGTATACACAAGGTATGGTAATCCCTATGAGGTATCTGTTTCCCACAAGAAATACAGTTATTCACTTTTTCTGACATCCGGTTAAATACTGAGGCAAGAAAAAAAAGTTCCCCAACGGGTACTTAGCCAACTCTGATTCGGTCTGAAACTCCGACTTCAGAAAATTTCAGAACGCCAACCTGCACTCGCAAAACTGCTTCTGCATCGGACCATGCGGCAAAAAAGACTGAGGATATGACGTCGGTCATGCGCCTTAGTACCCTGGCGTACTGGCGTCAGTCTAATGCGCCCTGACCGACGTCACTCTGGTATTCGGGCCGACTGGACAGCGGACTACCCAATAGTTAGGACTGCAGCAATGTGGAATGAAGAACATCTGTTAGTACTGGAGGAATGGCTAAAGGCCTATGCTGTGGCAAATGTAAAAAGGTCCTTAGCAGTTTCCTAGAATCTGAAAAATCCTGGCCCTGCCATTGAAATTGCTCTCTCATAGCATGCAAGGTTTCCCGAAAAGAAAATTCCTCAGGAGGAGAGGCAGAAGGAATGGAGTCTTCTGCGTCAGAGTCCTCATAAGGAGAATAAGGGCCTTCTGGAGGATTTCGAGTTTTCTGACTCATCAGAGGAATAATCCGTAGAAACTGGCTCAGGGGGCTCTGCTCTACGCCTCTTCTCTGGAGGGGGATGAGAGGCCCTGTCAGGGTGAGGTTGGGTTCCCCTGATCAAAGAAATGAGATCCTCTGCCAGGCTGAGCATTTGTGAACTAGAGCTAGGCCTGTGTGAGGGGGTTTTAGCAGGCAAGGCCTTAGAAGATTTAGCTGCTTTAGCCCTAGAGAAAGCCTTGATAGACATGGATGCAGGGGGCCTAGCAGCTCCACGTGCAGGAGTAGATATGTCTAAAGGAATAGTATCTGATAAATCCTGGGTGCCTGCTACAGCAGGAGAAATTTCAGTAGCAGATTCAGCCCTGCTGTGTGAGGCCTCGGCTGTGGGAGGTATGCTTTCGGCCGAAGGAAGAACCGAGAACTCTGTTTCAGCCGAAACAGAGACACTCATGATTGGCTTAACCGTGGTTTCGCGAAACCGCGGACCATGAGTGTCGGTCCTTTCCTTACGCATTTTAGCTAATTGTGAAATCGGAGTGTCCGGCGGCATTTTGTAAGCAAAAGCGGGACCAAAAAACTCCTCCGCAAACTCCGACCGACGTCTAAGTGTCCGTCGGTTGAAGGAAGCACAGGCTAGACAAGCTGCTACGTCGTGGTCTGGGCCTAAGCAAGGAAGGCAGTAAGAGTGGAAATCCTTATGAGGTATTTGTTTCCCACAAGTTAAACAATTATTTACTTTTTCTGACATCGGCTGAGGCAAGAAAGAGTCCCCAACGGGGTACTTAGCTTTTTAGAAGTCTTCGGTAGTAGAAATCTCTGGATCTGACCGACCGGCACTTGCGAACAGCTTCTGCTTCGGGCACCGCGTGAAAGACTGAGGAAAATGGCGTCGGCTGATGCCTTTATACCCAATTGACAGCAGCTATGACGTCGGGTGAAGTGCGACATCAGCCGAGGCCAGACCCAGACTTTGGAATCCGGCCGACCGAAGGGCTGCCTGAGGCAGGACAACCCATTTGTTAGGACTGCAGATGCATCCTTGAAGGACATCTTGCTGGGAATGTGCAACTGTTACAAATGATCAGCCTGGGGAAGGCAGTCCACCGCCACCTAATATCCCCAATTAGAATCAAGACTCTTAACCATGATACCAAACACGAACACTAAACAATAAAAAAAAAATCTGACTTTGTATACAGGAATACATTCATCTCAGAAACACCTTATAGAAATAGGTAATTTTTCAAAGTATTCATCCAACCCCTCATGGCAAACTTACACAAGGACTGAGAAAGTTTTGTTTGTTCACATACCAAATTGTACAGACTGCCAAAAGTAAAGGATGGCCATGAAAATAATCCTCATTTCTAGTATGCTGAAATACATTTGTGATTCTAGAGGTTACAAAGCACCCCTGGACTATCACCAAAGCTATTTCAAAAAGCACACAACAGAAAGAACAATGGATGAGAATGGCAGTCGTAGCTGTTAAGAATCTCAAAGCAATTTTAAATTTCACTTTAAGTTTCCAGTAAGAATGTGTCCCACAGAATGAGTGTTACAAAAAGATGGTGCTTCCACTTCTGCCAAGGTGTTTCGCACATACTGAGTTCTGAAGATCTTCTTGATGAGATACCTCAGTCATAAAAATGGGTGCCGTGGCAAGTCCCAAGGAGAAGAAACACTTGAAAGTATGTTCCTGAATGATATTTTCCTTGCTGCAATTAATCACCTTCAATAAATCTAAACATGAAATCTGTATTAAAATGAAAATTAGGAGTGATGTACTTACCATAACTTGGTATCTGTGTTGTCCTATTTCATTCTTCCTCACCACTGTGGTCTTTGTTGGATCCAATATTGGATCTGAACTGGCTGTTCCAAAAGATTGATGCTTCCAGTCTCGAGCTCCCCCTTAACTCCTCAGATCAAGTTTACTGCCTCAGAAAGGGAGAAAAATGTATGAAAATAACAAATATGAACACTAATAATAATACCCTCAACTGGAACTCAAGATAGAGATCCATAGAGCTTATATTCTTCTAGATCCCTCTAGACTACCTGGAAGGGGGAGGTTGGGTAGGATGCGAGGAAGAATGAAATAGGACAATATAAAAGTTATGGTAAGTACATAACTCCACTCCACTGGGTCACAGTCCCCAGCTACATGATTTCCTGGGTGACCCCTATGGAAGGATATGCTGGAATACTGCTAAAAACTATGTCATGAGAATAAACCGGGTCTCTGGGTGAGGCCTTGTAGAATCAGAATCAAATCTCAAGGAGGGGAAGGATCTTTAATAGGTGGCCTAAGAAGAAATATTCCTTTCATGAAGGCCTTGCATAACCTGGATGTTAAGATGAAAGTTAGTGAATGTGAATCATCTGCAATGTGGACATTAGCAATTGCTGCCAACTGTAAGTTAATCACAGAAAAACTGGCTCCATCCTGAAAAACAGAACTTGGGAAAAGCATAATAGCTAAAATGGGAGCCGAAAATCTTTTCCATTTGCTACTGTAAATATGTTTTAGTAGAAGGTTTTTGAGAAGGAAGAATGATTTCCCAGACTGTACACAAAAAAGCTCAAGCCTTCACAAACAGGTGCTAGATTTACTTTTCAAACTGCAAGTAAGTGCTTTTGTTCCAAAAAGCATTTACAAGGAATTTCATCAGACAATTACAAAAAAAAAATGATTGCCTGATTAAATACTTAAAGCAAGACATCAGTTGCTAACTCATATTTAAATGCACACAGTCTTACTTGCACATAAAAAGATGTGATTTAAAAACATATACAATAAGAAAAAAGTCTGCAACTCTGATGTCTGTCATTACATAGCGGCTTCAAGTTAGAGAAGTCATAGCAAGGACAAAGTTTAAAATATTGCTGTTATAACCCTAGAAAGTTAGTAGAAAAATCTGTTTTGTGATGGCATGCATTTGCTGAAGGATTATTAAGTCAGAAACTTCATATGTATGTAAACAGTATAAATACACATTTTTTGTGTTTGTTTTTTTAAAATACTTCATAGTTTTTAATGTCACGGTTCATGTTTTACTATTCATGCACATTTATATGTTTCACTTTTTCTTAATGTATATGTTTTTAAATCACATCTTTTTATGTGCAAGTAAGGCACTGTGCTTTTAAATATGTCGGGAAGTGATGTCATGCTTTAAAAGTATTAACCAGGCAGTCATTTCTTTTTGTAATTGTCTGATAAAGTTCCTTGTAAATGCTTTTTGAAACAAAAGCGCTTCCTTGCAGTTTGAAAAATAAATCCAGCACCTGTTTGTGAAGGCATGAGCTTTTTTGTATACTTGGTTTTGTTTGGTTTTGTGGATTTCCCAGACTATGGAGGCCAGACTGGACTTTCTTAAAATCACTGAAAGTGGAGAACCAAGCAGTTAGTCTTAGGGATCTTCAAGTGAGGGATTGGTGTTCGGACAGGTGAGAAATCAGATCCTGTCTGAGATCCAGCATCCATGGTGGATATTTGGTGTTAGACTGCAGGAAGGGAAATCATACCTGATAAGGCCAGAACAGGGCTATAAGGATTAGAGTTCTCTAACAGGCTGGCTTTCTGTAGAACTTTTAGTATCAATGAAATTTGAGGGTAGGCATACAGGAAACCCAGAGGCCAACTGTGTATTAGAGCATCCCTGGGTGGCTCCCTGTTTGGGGGGGGGGGGGGGGGTGAAGCACTTGCTGCATTTGGTATTCAAGGGAGGTGCAAAAAGGTTGCAGCAAGGTTGGCTCCATCAGCAAAATATTTGGTTCGCTACTGACTGATTCAGGGACCACTTGTATGCACTCAGGATGGATCTGCTGAGTCTGTCTGCTAGAAGATTGGTTTCCATGGGAATATGCATTGCAGTCAAAGTGGTTTGAAGAAATCACCCACTCCCACACTCTCATGGCCTCTCTGCATAATGGGAATGTGCAGATTCCCCCCGTTTGTTGCTATACCAGACTACTGACATGCTGTCTGTATGAATTGCTATTATTCCCAGAATAAGGCAGTCTTGAAAGGTTTGCAACGTGAAGGCGACTGCGCTCATCTCCAGAACACTGATGTGCAATTTGGTCTCCAACGTGAACCACGTGCCTTGGACCAATCTTCCTCTGAAATACCCCTCCCACCCAAATAAGGAATCATCCGTTATCACTTTGGCTGATGGGAGGGGGGCCTGCCTAGATGAAGATCATCTGATAGCATCTACCATTGGAATCTGCAGATTGTTTGATCAGAACAGTTAGAGGATGACACAGGATGGACCACTGGACCACTAGTGTACACTGAAGCACTCGCATAAAAAACCTTGCCAATGGTACTAGAAGTATGACAGCTAATATGGAACCCAGAACTCTTAGGATACTTCTTGCTGGGTTGTGGGAGTATCCAGAAAAACTTTAACTTATTGTCTCAAGGATGATACACATTGTAATGGTAAGTTTGCTACCTGCGTGACTGCATTCAGTTGTGTTCCTATGAACCCTATCATCTGCACAGGTGTCAGATTCGACTTTGTAATATATATCGTGATCCCCAGCTGATTGAACGTGTGCAACAGGTACATCGCCAACTCCAGCTGATGCCTTGATAGTGCCATCAGCAGCCAATCATCTAAGTACGGAAACAACTAGAATCCCTGCAGTCTCGGATGAGCTGCCACTGCAACATGCATTTGGTAAACACCCTGGGGGCTGTGGTGAGTCTAAAAAGCAGAGCTTTGAATTGGTAATGATTGGCTCCCAACAGGAAGCACAAATGTCTCCTGAAGCATCTGTCGATCTTTATGGGATATTACGCATCCTGGAGGTCTACTGAGCACATCCAATCATCCTTACGTAATAATGGCAGAATGGACTGAATTGTCACCATGCGAAACTTTGAATACTTGACAAAGAGATTTAGTTTGCTCAGGTTCAACATAGACTCCAAGTCTCCTGTCTATCTGGTACCAAAAAGAAACATGAGTAAGTTCCACATCCTTGTTGCTTGGTTGGGACTCATTGGATGACTTCTCTAGAAATTTTTGAACTTCTTTTTTAGTATACTCCCTCTAACTGGGTGGGACATTGGGGAGCTTCCCTCCAGGGGGTGAGGGAGGAAGGAAAAAGGGAATGTGATAACCTCTGGAAATTTTGTTTAGCACCTGGATGTCATTTGTTAGTTTTGTCCAGGCGTCTAGGTGCAATGACAATCTGCCCCCAAATGACTCCAGAGTATGACAGTCGGGCAGCGCTTCAGGAGTGCTGAAAGGGCTCATCAGAGAAAGGTTCTCTGAAGTCCTAATTCTGTGGACCCTCTCTGCCCCTCGGACGGCATCTCCCATTAAATCCTTATCCTATGCCTCTGGATGAGGATTCTTCGTGAGAATCCGGGAAAAAATCCTGATTTTCTGAACCACATTTTCTTCCCCCTAAGCTGGTTCCTCAAAAAAGGCCTCTGAGGGAAAGTTGACTTGATCCCTACAGCAGAGAGGGTCTTTCCTTCTTGCTCATTGCAGGCAAGTGTGTCCTTGACTGATGGTTTGAACAAAAAAGAACCATCAAAGGGGGCATTAGTAAAAGACACCTTAAAGGGTTCCACAAATCTGCAAAGCCTCAACCACACATCTCCTGAGGGCAATGCCTGATTTGGCTGCTTGATATGTACCTTCCACAGCACTGGAAATCAACCTCACTGATGAGTTAAGACAAAGATGTAAGAGTTGACAGTTGGGGAAAAAAACTTGTTGAAATCATTTTCTGACATGCACTCAAGACAGAGAAATGGTGAGTTCCTTGACCAAATCTCTTTGAAGATGCAGGAAGTGTTCTCAGCATACAGGCTGCTGAAGTGTACACGCACTTCCCATATCTGCCCATGGCCCAGGACTCCTTGTTCGGGGGGATGGACAGAGGAGTTCTGCTCCGCTAACTCCTTCTTTGTGGCCGCTGACACTATGATGGCTTCAACCGGAATACCTTTATTCCAATGAGGATAATCAGACAGGGAGCCCAGGTACATTTTGGCATGCTTGGGGATAGGCTCCATGATGTCAGGTTCCTTCCAAGTGCAGCAGGAGACCAAATCAATAAGTTCATCCACTGGCAGGGACACCCAGGATGTAGGTGGGTCAATCCCAAATGCCTTCAGAAACACAGATTCCCCAGAAAGGGGATGAGCAGACCATCCACCCTTGCACTTCTGGATCTCTAGGATATCTCTGAAGATCATCAGGTGGAGACTGGGGGGACCCTTCTTCCTCACTGAAATTGCTGCCCTCAAAGACTTCAAAGAGGAGCCTACATGCTTCCTCTTCATGTCCTCTATCAATGCAGCTTCTCCATGTGTAAGTCAAGAAAAGACTCTGAAAAGAAAGGGACCCCTAACATACACGGGACTGGAAGATTTCCTGGACGGGCTGACCGTGAAAAGGATGACCAGATGAGGACTTCATAGGTTCCAGGGGGTAGAGGAGATGCATCTTTAACTCTAGAGAATATCCTCTCTGCCACCTGAATGGCAGACAAACCTGGAGTTCCTTCTTCCCGTCTCCTCGATTCTGAAGTAGGAAAAGAAAAGGAAGACACCACCCCAGATTCCTGGCCTCCAGACAACACCATCCCTGAACTGTCGAGAGACTAAGCACAAAGGGGAAAGATGGATAAAACCAAGTTGGAGCAGAGAGCATCCCACAGAGCTGGCATGGGCGTCTCTGGTCCAGGACCCACTCTGCTCCAAGAGCATTGGAGTCGAGCTGGTCTGGGACACTGCTAGAGTTGAGGAAAGCACCATCCTTTGCTGTCATCTCTCTCAAAGTATCCAGATCCTGGGGTTCTGAAGCAAAATGCTGGATCGGAAGAACAGTTGCAATAAATGGTGATGGGGCTCTTATGGATCCAAGATGGGATGGAGACAGTAAAAGCCCAGTCTCAATTTGCGCCTTAAGCAAACTCCACATCATCCTTTCCATGTCGTAAA
The DNA here is from genome assembly GCF_019279795.1 of Protopterus annectens. NCBI lineage: Eukaryota > Metazoa > Chordata > Ceratodontiformes > Protopteridae > Protopterus > Protopterus annectens. The sequence continues at coordinate 338,899,575 of NC_056746.1, forward strand.
TGAAAAGTCTAGAGGAGACCAAAGAATAGATAGACCACTCTGGAGACCGTGATTTTTCTTGTCGCACAAGTATATCAATAGATGAAGGGAACCACAAAACACAGAAACATGTAAAACTTTAATATTAAAGTTAGAACTCCGTCAAAACAATAAAAATTGTAATATTGCAAGTGCACATACACAATAGGCGTGAATACACTTTCACCAAATTGCTCCCTCAGGCTAAAGACATCCAATACCTAGAGTCAAGGAATATCGGTAACAAATCTTAAATCACATGATTCATCTATGAATCAGATTATGCAAATATTTAAGATATGGTCTTAAAGTAGTAGTCCCATTAATTCATGGTGGTATGCGACTTTTAAACCTGAATATTAATTTTAATTCTTCATATTCTGTTAAATGTATTATGTTGTCACCTCTCAACGGTGTCATAATTGTCTTAAGTATCATAAATTTAAAGGTGCGTGTTATATTTGTTTCCATTGTGTGCTTAGAAAGTGCATTTGTTAAAATGTTTCTATTAATTTTAGATAGATGTTGGCATACTCGCTCCTTAACATTTTGGTTCATCTTGCCAGTATAGTATGCTGTGCATTTAGTGCATTTCACCAAATTAATTAAATTATGAGTTACAATTACCATAAGCATTCAGATAAAAACATTTTCTTGTTACTGGATGTTGTATACTTTTTTCTGTACACAACTAATTGTGGGCATATGCCAACAAAAGACAAAAAATCTTAAAAAAAAAAAAAAAAAAACCTTAAAAAAATATGCTTTGTTATAGGGAACAGGTTAGTCTAGAACAGATTACTACTAAAAAAAAAAAGAGGGATGTTCAAATGTAATAACTGTACACCTTGTAATTACTTCTATATAACTTATAGATGAGGGCAACAGCCCCTTCAAGATTAACTTACTGCGGTGATCAGCTAAGGCATGGGGAATGAAAGCCACACAAACTTCACAGTCTTGTTCTAAATGAGAAGTACCCAAGCAATACACACATTTTTCATGCAAGTCTGAATGCAGGATTTTGTGCCAGCAAGAAACAGCATTGAAATCCAGTGGGTTTTTGTCTGCCATTGTATACACACACACACACACACACACACACACACACACACACACACACACACACACACACACACACACACACACACACACACCAGCATACCACAAAACCACATTTAACAAATTAAGGTTACCGGGAAAACAGCAATGAGGAAACATAGGTCAACGGCTATACAGAAGGGAAATGGTGTGGAAATGCAAAAGACACAACCCTAACACCAATGAGAAATTGAGAATGGGAGGGGAGATGAAAGAAATGTTATAATAAACTTTAAGATGAACTAGAAGAAAAAAGGATAGCAAAGAATCACTGAAAATGTCAACACTTACCTAATAAGTGGCTAGAGACCAGCACAATCCCATCAAGCCAGGAAGGCGGTCAACGAGATCTGAGGAGTTAGAGAAGATGCAGGGCATTATGGGAGTGGAAGGAACTCTAGGCTGGTAGCAACAGCATCAGTCTTTTGGAATGGCCTGTTCAGATCCATGACCCCAGTAGTGTGGAAGAATGAAATGGACAACATCAGATCAAAATATTAGCTACCTTACAGATGTTGCAGACTTAAGCAGTTCATGCAATTATCACCACAATGGAGGGTGTAGGACTAATTTCTTTATACAGCATGAAAACTGCTTTGATAACATCACTGAAAGTCCTTCAGAGGATTGCTAAAAAAAAAAAAAAAAAACTGGCATGATACATTATCAGTAATTGAAACATGTACCTGCTGCAAAGCACTGTCTTGCAGATCTGAAAGCTACTGCCTATTTACTGAACAAAGATTTTAGGAAGCACTTCAATAAAGAAATGCCAAACCAATGGAATAGTTTATGTGGTACAGTGACTGTGATGAAAGTGAAAGTAATGGTAACATTTAGGTGAGTCTTAGTTTATTAAAGAAAATGGGGAACATGTATTTGAAAATCCCTGTAAAATATTACTGTTTATATAACCTGCCAAACATCTGGTTTATGAACTGGAAAGCAGCCTTAAGAGTCACTTTTCAAGTCTACATTAGTTTTACATTTCTAGCTTTCTGACTTCCTTCAGCATATTTGTTGGAAAGAATGCAGTTAAGCTACATTAGCAATAATGCAGCGTCTCATAATCAGTTTTACTTACTTTAAAAGGCTGCGTGCTTGCCATTAACTTGGTATCCAGAATCCTACAGAAAAAAGCCAAAATGTTGTCAATGTAAGAAGAAATACTAAACCTGTAAAAATCAAGTAGCAATATAAGTGCTAGTACCATACACATTGTCCAGAAAGTCAATCAGCAGGTTATTCAATCAACAAGTGTAGCGTACCATACACATTGTCCAGAAAGTCAATCAGCAGGTTATTCAATCAACAAGTGTAGCGGAGTGTTTCACTGTGGCATCACTAGCGAGTTTATAACTGTCAAAGATCTTAGCTATCACAAAATTAAACAACTTTACCTGCAGCCCCACAAATACTTAACAAGCAGTGAAGATGAGGCGCTGGTGATGTGCAGATGCAACCTAATTTATATGCATTAAGGAAATACCATTGGCTGCTACACATGCAGTAGACATCCCTACAACATAAGGCACAATGACTTCAAAGTAGGCAGCTTCAGAGATCAACCTTGTTTTTGCAGACACACCTACTATGGAAAGGTGAGAACTCTTGAAAAAGCTTGGTTACTCCAAGATACAAATGAGCACTTGTCTAATCTGGAAGGAAATCACCAAGAAAATAAGAGTGACCCCCCCAACACACACACACACTTATATGTTGACTTTCTATTAATCACAACTGCTCACAGGCAACAAAAACTCCATTTATCTTTAAAGGCAAGCCTTCTTACATATTTAACTCAGTGTGGTAGCCGTTTTTGCAAAATTCCTTCATTTTAGGCCAGTCCTATGCAGTACTCATTTACCCCATGCGCCCTTCTCAAGATTCGATGTAAAAGACTTAAGTGAAAATGCAATAATGACACACAGATCAGTGCTGGTAAGCTTAACAAAACACAATGAACTTAAAACATACAATGGCTAAAGAATGTCCTTGATGCCCGAATAAGGAGAAATTCATCTGCTAGTACTAGTAAGGGTGAGGAGTCTTCCCTTTTTATGGTCAACCCAAAAATGTGTGATCACTTAGAGTTAAATAAGTATCTTTACAGAGGGTTCACCTAGTTAGGGCCATCAGGAAACATATGACCATGAAAAGGAATGCAAGATGTTCAAGACCTCCAGCAAATCTGATTCAGTGACTCAAAGACAGATTCAAAACTAGTTTAATCAGAATTAGCTGAACAACCTAAAAGCTTTTGGAAGTGTATTTCTTTGGGGATCTGCTTCCCAACAACCTTAAAGACAGGACCAGTTACAGCCCTCCTCCATTATGTCAGAGGTCACCAGAACTTCATGTATTTCTGAAGGCATGACCTCATTCAAATAGGATTCAGTGAATCTGTCATTAATTAGAAAGCTAATACCATGGCACTACAATGGCAAGTACCTTGATAAACATTTTGGGTGCAGAGAAGAGATTGAATGGTAATATAATATTCTTAAAGTGAAGTCCTTTCAAAATGGGAACAGACAATGAACCAAAAGCAATAATTATATCCAGCAATACCAGATTCTCTGCTGTAGCAAGGGTATAACCCCCTTTGACAAACATCATCTAGAATTCAATAAGGTAGATATATACTGCATTCATTTGTGCCTTTGACTGTTTTTACTGTTTGTGCCTGCTTATTACCTGCAATTGTTTTGCACTGAAATATTGCTTAGTTAGCAAAGACTAGATCCAGACTTGCTGAATCTAGCTTGTTTTTCATGCGCTAACTCAAATCCAGCCATCTTACATTAAGAAGAGCTCCCCTGCACCCCTGTGGCTTATTTGAACGGTTTCTTTTCTGAAATTGTTGCACTTTGTTTGCTGTAGCATACACTAGATTCAGACCTGCTGAACCTAGTACTGTTTGTATAACTTTAACACAAAACCAGACCATCTTTTGCTGGAGAGGGTTCCACTGCACCTTGGTGACAACTGAAGGGTACTGGAACAGGGCTCAATTTGAGCTTTTTTTATCGTTTAATTTGTTTAAATCAGTTTGCTCCATTTGTTATGTAAGCACAGCATTTCTGCGGGTTTGCGCTTGTTTGAACATCACTCGCTGCCAAGAGGCGGTGGGCACAGTTGGCAGTTATAGGCACAATCACTTCTGCTGGTGCTCCAGTGAGTTATTGTGATTATCCCTCACTGACAGGTGATACATTCAGCGAAGCTCCTGAGGTACCAACACAGATCCTACCCACTAGACCTTCATATCTTTTGTGCACTTCTCCTGTCCTCTCCCTGTTTTCTGACCACATCAACTTACCTAGCATTATGGACAGACAATTTCCCAGTTTCTCCAGCCAGCCTGGTCGACATGGGCACTCTGAGGCAATGTAGCAGTTGCCTCTTGTACAATGACAATCCACTTCTAGTCCACACAAATTTATTATGTGAGAGATGCATCTATATCAAGAACCCAGAATCCAAGCTCTCTTGCTCACTAGTCAGTTCATCTGATACTAAGCAGGTTGTCAGCATGCACATACCTCCTGCATCAACCAAACCAACAGCACAAGCCTACATATGCGAAAGTCCTTACCAGAAGCTTACCTAAAGAGACCTCCCAAACACAAGCATGATTCACATTATACATAGTCGGCAGAGCACAGTACACAATACATCACACACCAGTGCCTCACCAGTCAAGCCCCCAAGGCATAACACAAAAACATCTTAGTCAAAGGCAACTAGTGAGAGACAAACAGATGTCCCCCTCACCAGTTTGGATAAGGAAAAAGTCATGGTCAGCTGTCTGTCAGGTGCCAGGATCTGCCACATCACACACACACACACACACACACACACACACACACACACACACACACACACACACACACACACACACACACACACACACAAGTCTCTCAACATCAGGCACTGCTATGACTCGGTCATAATCCATTCTGATGTAAACGACTTGAGACATACTTCACTGAACTATATGAAGAGAGACATGACTCAGTTCTCTGTGTGTCTCAGTCAGGTCTTAAGTAGCATTTTACCTTTGCCTAGGATGATACCTTGATACAAACAAAAAAGACTGACTTCAACAATTGGCTTAGTTTCTGGTGTCATTCAAAGGGGATACAGTATTTGTCATCCTGGGATGACATGGTTGACAGACCTCGATGCTTTGCCAGAGATGGTCTTCATCTGTCACCCCTTGGATTTTGGTTACTGGCTAAGGTTCTTGCCAACCCCACAGTGCCTTTTTAGGCAAATGTCACAACAACAAAATTCCTGAAGTAAAAATACCCTTTAAAAACAACCTCAAGGTTATGCTGCCAAATGCTAGGAGTCTAAACCAGAAACTGCACTCATTGGAAGCAGTCCTTACCTTATAAGATGCTGACATTTGTGCAGTCACTGAGACCTGATTTAAGGCTGCAAAGAGCAACCCAGCTATATTAGGTTACATTTCCTTCCACATGTTCAGAGCACAAAGTGAAGGTTTGAGAATTAAGGGAGGTGGTGCATCAATATTCAATAAAGATAAATACACCTCTAGACTGGTTAAACAGCATGATTCCCTTGAATTACTTCAGGTGCAATTGACTGTAGGTAAGACTCCTCTAAGTCAATGTCAGCTATAGGACCCCCTCCATGAATCAAGACAGCCACTCAGCCTACTTGGATCTACTTGAGTCAAGGTACAACAGAACACCCTGGTTTTGGGTGATTTTAAATTACCCATGCATTGATTGGGTAAATTATACATGTTCTAAGTCACTTACCCAAAGGTTTCTGGACTTCGATACCTCCAGTGCCCTGGGCCAGCTGGCTGACACTCAAACATCCTGGATCTGGTGCTCACCAACATGGGGGACCAGAGTGTTTCTGTTTGAATCCAAGCCATCCCCAGTACGTGACCATCTCTGGTGAGGTCTGACCAGAAAAATCAGTCTCACTAGAAGTGAACTATAACACAAGACCCCCCCCCCCCACTTAGCAGAAACTAGGCAATAAAACTTATCCAAGGACAATTACAACAGTTTACATAACAGCATAAACAGCTTCATAGCCCCCCTCCCACTGATGGAGCAGACACTTAAGCTGAGTTATACACCAATACGAGCACCAGTACAATTGTATTGACTCTGCCATATGTGACAGAACCAAAGCAAGATCTTCAAGGAAAAACAAATCTGCCTGGTGGCCAACTGCCATTAATAAGCTATACAAAAGGAGAAAGAAATTGCTATCTAAGAGTGGAAAGCAATGGTCTCAAAACAGAAAAAAACACTCCCTCTTCAACTTAAGTAAATAAGACTCCTAGTGAAGCCCTCCAAAGCCAACCACAAGGAGTTCTTTAGTTACAGCCATAACCTCAAAGGTACGGCCCAGATTTGCACTTAGCTCATACTTAATGGTAACGTATATATAGAACCTGTAGATACAGGAAACCTGCTGGTCTGACAGGTTCGGTGAAAACTTCACTCCCCTGTCCCCACCAAATGTACCCCAAAGAACCCTTAACACCTGTTCCACCAGCTGGTATCTCCGACTAGCAGGTCTTAAATGGCCTCTATGGAAACAGACATCACAGGCTGTGTTCTACATGGGTTAAAACCGGAATTAGCATCACCCTTGGCCACGCTTTTCAATCCATAGCCTAAGCAATGGCTTCATCCCAGCAGAATGGAAAACCACAGTCATCCCTTTGCATAAAGGGGGTGCATCCACGGACCCTGGGAATTATAGACCCATTAATCTCGCCAGTCTTATCTGCAAGGCCATGGAATGAATCATCATGGACCTTATTAATAAAGATATAGGAAATCTCCAAATGCTCAACCCCACCCAGTTTGGCTTTGTCAAGGGGAGATTATGCCCATTAAACTTGGTGGACTTTTTTGAGACAGTCACCAAAGCCCTAGACAAAAGCAAATCTGTACATACGACCTACCTAGACTTACCAAGGCCTCTGACATAATTCCCCAACTCAGACATCATTGATAAACTCACCCAGCTGGGTATCAACTCATATAGTCACGTTGGTTGCAAACTGGCTCACTGATAGCACTCGCATGGTCAAAATAGGGGATTCCACCTCCTCCAGCAGACTTGTAACTAGTGGTGTTCGACAGGGATCAGTTCTGGAACCCCGATTGTTCAAAATCTACTTCTCCGAAGTACAGGCTAAAACTAAAGGAATGTGGAATGTGGCTGACAAAGTTTGCTGATGACTGTAAACTGGGAGCGATCACTGAAATGCCTAACAATGTCAACATCCTGCAAGGTCTTATGCAGCCGAATGACTGGTGCCAAAGTCATGATCTTAAACTTACTGCAAAAAATGCATCATCATCCACTTCAGCAAGGGTGACATTCCTGCAAACTACCACATCAATAACAATACCCTAAGCACACAGTCAGTGGTGAGAGATCTGAGCACAAAGGTAAACAGCAACCTTAACTTCTATCACCATGTTTCCACAGTGGTAAGGGTATTTTATATTGCTCATCTCATAAGAAGGGCATTGCCTCCAGAATAAGAGAGGTTATAACCCCCCCCCCCCGTACTCTTCCCTCATCAGGCCAATAACAGAGTACAATGCTCCCTTTGGAATACTTCTTACCAAACACCTGCAGCAATTGGAGAGACCACAAAAGTTCCTTACAAAGAAAATTCGGGGTCTTTACGATCTGTCTTATGCAAACAGACAGAAATCATTATCACTTTACTCTGTGTCGTACAGACTGCGCAGAGGCGACCTACGCCTTGCATATACAGCAATCTCTGACCCAGCTTTAATGGAAATGCTGCACATTTGCAAGTCAAATGCGCACCGGTCACCCCCTCATAGGACCTTAACTTGGTAAGTGACATCAACAGAACCTGCTAGAGAAACAGATTTGTCTCAGAGGTTGCCCCACCTTTGGAACAAGTTTCCTGTTCATGTTAAACAAATCCCCTCGTTGGCCTTATTTAAGCATAATTTGGACGATTGGCTGGATAACTGGAAATTCACCCTGGGGGGTTCCACCTGTGTCCCTCATGGACAGGGGCAATAGGTGCTGATTTTAGTGTCTGCTTGAAACAGACACCCTTAGAAATATGGCTAGGCTTGTCAGGGGCCCTGAAGCTGTTAGCTTAGCAACTTCCTATGATAGCCTTGTCTGAGCTAGAGGCTGCTGGAGAAAGGATCATTGAGTGATTTCCTACTGGCAGACTAGTTTAAAACTGTTTATTTTTGATATATACAAGCCTCGTGTTTGCACAGTTTTGGTTCAATTAACCAGAGCTGCTCTGCATTTGTTGTCCTTTGCCAGAGGTCCAGAGGGTTTCTGCTTGAATCAAAGTCATCCAAAGCTAAGAAGCTTATTCTGAGTTTAATCTGCACTTTATCTGTATTTTACTGCATTCATTGTATGCCTTTTGACTGTTTTGACTGTTTGTGCCTGCTTAGCACCTGCACTTGATTTGCACTGAAATATTGCTTAGCACAGACTAGATCCAGACTTGCTGAATCTAGCCTGTTTTTCATACACAAATTCAAATCCAGCCATCTTGCATTAAGAGGGGCTCTCCTACACCATTGTGGCAGAAGAGTGTGGACATAGCCTTGTCTGAGCTGGGGATTGCTGGATGAAGGATCATTGTGTTATTTACTATTAGCAGACTAGTTTAAAACTGTTAAATTTTGACTGTATACGAGCTTTGTGATTGTGCATAGCTGCACACTACACAATGGGGGTTAGTGGTGCCTTGTATATATGCAAATGCCTAGAAACAATTTTTTCCTATACACCAGTTTGTGAAACCCTGCATGTTCCCTGCTGCTCTGCAGACAAAGCAAATGCACTTCTGCACTGCAAGCAACTCACCTAAGCACTGTTGCCCCCACATTCCATCCCTAATATTCTATAGAATAAGTCCTCTTGTTAATCCCAGAGCAACAGCTGATCTAATTTGCCCTCCCAGAAATTAGTACTTAATTACCTGCTACTATGGACAGTCAGTTTCCCAACATTTCTCCAGTCAGCTTGATTGACATAGGCATCCTGTGGCAATGCAGCAATTGCCTCATGTATACCGACAACCACTTGCTCCTAAAGCAAACAAGTACACTATGTGAGACATGCAACTATACCATGAAACTTGAATTAGCCCTCTTGCATAACAATAAACAATACATCAAACAGGCTGTCAAGCACACACACCTCTCCCCTGACACAAGATAAAGTCAAGACACATAAACCCACATATGCAGAGGTACTCACTAAGAGCCTACCAGAAGACCAGAGACCTTCCAAGCACAAACTACACATACTGGTACACAAACAGAATCTACCACTGCACATAAAATACATCAGTGTCTCAACAGTTAAGCCCCTAAAGCAAAACATCTCAAAACCTAATGTCCCAGTCACAGGCGACTCAACAGTGAGACACACAGATGTCCTCATTACCAGGCTGGACAAGGAGGTCACAGTTAGCTGCCTGTCAGGTGGCAGGATCCATTAAATTATGCATGCACTCAAATCACTCAACAATTACCATTTTGACTCTGTCATAGTACATGTTGGAATGAATGACTTGAGATATACATCTCTGGGCTAAACGAAGAGAGACATGACTGAACTCTCAGATTGTGTGTCCCAGGCAGATTTGTCCCTAGCCCTAAGCAGCATTCTACCTTCACCTAGGATGATGCGCAACACATACAAAAAATGACTGACTTCAATAATTGCCTTAGCTTTTGCCCTCACTCCAGGAGAATGCAATATCTGACAGCCTGGAAGGACATGGTCAGACCAAGTTGCTTTGCCACAGATGGCCTTCACCTGTCTCCTCAAGGCTTTTGGACAATGGCAAAGATGTTTGCCTCCCCCACACTGCCTTTTTTAGGCCATGTCAAAACAATAAAACTTCCGACGTAAAGAAATCCACTAGAGACAAACTCAAGGTCATGCTGCTTAATTTTAGGAGCCTAAACAGTAAACTGCATTCCCTGGAAGCACTCCTCACCTTGGAAGATGCTGATGTCTGTGCAGTCACGGAGACTTGGTTCAAGGCCACAGAGAGCACTCAGGCCCATACAAGGCTACAATGCCTTTCACATGTTCAGACCTCAAAATGAACGTGAAAGAACCAATGGTAGAGGTGTATCCATCTCCATTAAATCCAAATACACCTTGAGATTAAACAGCACAATTCTCTTGAGCTACTCCATATCTAAATAGCTATAGGCAAAATACCCTACTACATCATCGCTAGCTACAGGTTCCTCTCCATGAATCAGAAGCATACCACCTACTTGGGAACTTAACAGATTCACACAGCATACAGCCAAACACTTCGGTCATGGGAGATTTCAACTATCCTTCAATCAACCAGGCAGCTTATACAAGCACAAACACAATTGTTCTGAGGTTCCTGGATTTTGTTAATTTAAATGCTCTGTAGAAGTTGGTCTGCACCCCTACTAGGGGCTCAGATGTCCTCACCAACACGGGGGGGGGGGTTAGTGCACTACCCTGTGTGTTGCCCTACCTGGTAAGGTGAGACCATAAATCAGTCTCGTTTGAAGAGAAGCTCAGACCTGACTACTGGGAAGACAGGGAACAGAGCAGGAATCTGGGGACAGCACAGAGACCCAATACAATAGTCATGGTCTTCTTTTCCATCAAAGTGCCTTCCAAGTCCTGTGAAACCTGTCTAAAGACGACGCCATCACAAAAGGAGACATCAAGAATGGTTTGCCTTAACCCAATCTTGAAAATAGCCTGAGTCACGGCAACAGACAAAAGGTCCACTCCTGATCCTGTTGTCATAGCCACAGTAGTCATACTGCAAATTACATGAAAATTCCATGAAAGAAGCCACCATAAGGGTCTTCTGCAGAGACTCCATAACCACAAAATTAGAGCTATTAGGCAGCTTTTCCCAAGCAAGGTTCACAAATGAGGGCTGACAATGGAAACAGTGGGACAGATAATTAAGAGGCTGAAGATCCAAGATGACATAAGACATAATGCAAGCCAGCTAAAGTTTTGGAATCCTTTTACCAGTGCCATATTAAAAAACTCAGATGGGGTTAGTAGCCATAATCTGCCTCCTTGGGAGCAGATGTGGCTGAATCAGGATACATCGAAGATACATGCACACAGCATTCAAGATGGGCTCCATAATATCTGGGGAGAAGGCAAAGTTGGAAGAAGTAGATAACAGACTTTATAAGACTGAATGCATCTAAGTGAGGAATCCTAAGAATAACTACAAGGCAGGGGTTTCATTTTCTTGTCTGCAAAAACTGAAGGACCTCAAGATTCTCAACTTCTTCCTCAGAGGAAACTGAGGGAAAGAAATGCTGCATTTGCCACTAGCTTGAACATGGGGGGGCCTGGGCCAAGTATACAAGCAAAGCAGTAAAATAAACAGGACAATGTGTCAGACAACATGTCTCCCCCACCAGTACAGACATGTGGATATCCAAGCCTGCCTGCAGTAGTACTAGCATAACCAGCCATTCCATGCTCAGTAAAGATGTTTTTCCACATCTGCATGGAGAGATTCCATTTAACAGTGTGTGCAAGTTCTAGTGCTTAGACCACCACCACTATGTACCCAAATGCTTGAGAAGACAGTACAGTTGTTTAAGAAAACTTACTAAAACAGCAGATGTTCAAACAGATCACTGTTGCAGTGGCCTAAGCTGTATGAGATGTGTCTTGTCAAGGATCGGACATCCAGCCAGTTTCCAAAGCTCTAACCTTCTGCCTAACTGCTGGAGCTTAAGGGAGTGCTGGTATAAAAACAGACATATGGATGCCAAAACTCAGAGCTTTCTTCAGGAAAAGGGAAGCTAGAGCCTTGTCAAACAGAGGTATGCTAGAAGAACATTGAAAGCTGAGGGCTCTCACACTGACATAAAGACAAATAACACAAGCGGTAGAAGGCAGGGCATTTGTACTGCAGCAGATCTACTCTTAACATCTACTGTTACATTAAGTTTACTTGTAAAACTGTACTATGCTCATTATTATATTACTGTTGCAGTAGTCCAAGTTATATAGGACAAATAGTGGGAGAAGTATCAGGGTCCAGGAACCCTAGGAAAACAGTTCTAGCAAACACTGCCCTTACCCTAGAAAAGGAGTCAATTTTGTAATGCTTAGTAAATGTGCAGAGAGAAGACCAAGTTGCTGCCTCTAGAATATTTCTAGAGGCCACCTCTTTTCAAAAAGCAACTTTAGTAGCCACAGCCTTTGCCAAAAGGCTTGGACTCTGTCTACAAGGTTCTTATAATGGCAAGAATTAAGATGTGTTTTGATACAGATTATCCATTTTTTTCCATCACAGAAAAACTGCTTATAATTTCTGAAGTCCTTTGCCTTGTCCATTAAGTATCTGTGTTGTCTGTGGAAATCCAGAATATGCAAAATCCTCTCTCCATTAATTTTAGCTTCCTTGAAAGAAGACAAGGAGATTGATCGTTTGGCACTCCTGGAGTACAAATTCTTTAGTTGTCTGTTGTAAATGAAGGCAGATCTACTTGAGGAGTTCCCCATAGCTGAATCAATTCCTGGAAAACCCCCAGTACAACTTTCATTTGTGGACATCTGTCCTTGTCCTGTCCAACCTGTCAATTATAACATTCTGCTCTAAAGGGATGTACGCAGCCTGAAGGAATAGACTGAGCAGAGTTGTTAGTCTCTTAGCTATCACTGCCAATCTTGCACAAGGGTAGGATCTACTGCCTCCATGTTTGTTTACATACATCATCACGGTGGTGTTACCTGTGAATATATTAGGAGAGGGCCTGGGGTCCTGAGGTGATTTAAGGGTCTAAATGCCTTTATTAATGCCATCATTTCTCTGACGTGTGTTTCAGTTCGTCTTCCTGGTTCCACAGGCCCTGGATCTTTACCTTTTTTGAGACCAATCAACATGCAAAGTGTAATGCATCAGTGGTTATGGACAGAGTAGGGGAAGAAGGAGGAGGAGGAGTCAAGAAAAGCCCTGGGTTCAGGAACAACTAATTCAACCACTAATGTATCTCACACTTGACAAAGATCAATACCAGAATGTGCAAGGAAAGGGGGTGCTGGTGCAGAGTCTACAAAGATCTGAGAAACTACTGAATTGTTCTCATGTGAAGTCTGCAAGAAGAATCATGAAACTAGGGGCCATGAAACAAAGCTATGAGATATTAACCAGATTCTCAATAGCCAGGAACTATGAACAATTCCACTTTTACTTGAGAAGAAATGCCATCATAGTGCACTTGTCCAAGATGCATCATAGAAACACTTGATGGATGGAATACGAGATGATATTTCTGGGTTCACTTGAAATCCTAGATTGAGAAATACACATAATTAACAAGACTGACAGCCAGAAAGAGTCTCTGCAAACATAAGGTGGCAGTTGTTTAAATGGGGGGGGGGGGGCAAATTTCCTGTAATCTGCAATGGGCTATTATCAGAGTTAGACACTTTTTTGTGAACACTCTTGGAGCTATAGACAACACAAAAGGTACAAATAAAATTGAAAATTTAAAAGCCAAACACACAATATTAAATCTGAAATATTTGCAAATGGGAATAATACAATGGGCATCTTTTAAATCTACAGTTACAAGGAAACTATGAGGATGAATGACTGGTATCAGAGACTACAGATACAGATTCTTAGTTTTAGCACTTAAATTTGCTTATTCATGCTCAGCACTTTTCAGAACTTGTAAGCACTAAATAAGCTACTAATTACTATAGCACTCAACCTTCCTCATTACCTAGAGGAAAACAGTTTTTGTACTTACTTTTCTCACTTGCTTAGAGAAAAACAGCTCTTGTACTCGCTTTCCTCACTTATCTAGAGGAAAATAGTTTTTTATTCAGGCATGTCCAAGGGTCAGCTCCCAGTGTTCTCTCCTGTCTATCTGATGAATCTGGGCATCTTGAGGCAATGAAGAAATTGCCTCATGTACACAGACAACCCTTTCCTCCTATCACCCAACACTACAACCTGTGAGAAATGCACTTATCTAGCCAAACTGGAGGTAAAGCTCTCTCCAACCAAGACTGAACTTGACAGTCAAGAGAAGAAGGTAAACATTTGCATCACACCACACTCATCACAGTCTCACTAAATCTACACCACCAAAATCCACACATAGAAACACAAAAACATTCGCAGAGGATCTCAATAATAATCTGTCTAAGCAACAGAGACCTCCAAAGCAGAAACGCAAACAACCTCCATCCCCCAGCACAACCCAAATGACACAGCCCACAGACTCGGTGTGCCACTCAACCACAGCCAATAAGGCAAAACAACTTACCCAACACACTAGTCATATGTGACTCTACAGTCAGGCACACTGATGTCCCACTCACCAGGCTAAACAAGGAGAAGGTTACTGTCAGCTGCCTGTCGGGTGCCAGGATCCGCCACATAACCCACGCACTCAGGTCACTCCACAACAAGAACAAACATGACTCTGTCATTCTCCATGTTGGTGTGAATGACCTGAGACATACCTCCCTAGACTACATGAAAAGAGACATGGAAGAGCTCTCCAATCTTGTAGCCAAGGCAGGTATGACCCTAGCCCTGAGTAGCATTCTGCCATCACCCAGAATGATACCGCAGTACAAGGACAAAATGATTGACTTCAACAATTGGCTAAGCTTCTTGTGTCATTCTAAGGGGATCCAGTATCTGTCTGCTTGGGATGACATGGTCGACAGACCACGATGCTTTCCCACAGATGGCCTGCACTTGTCACCCCTGAGATTCCGGATACTGGCTAAGGCTCTTGTCGCCCCTCTAGTGCTTTTTTTAGGCAAGGTTCAAATGACAAATTCACCACTGTAACAGGAACAGGCAAGCAAAAACTTAGGGTAATGCTACTCAATGCTAGAAGTCTAAATCTCAAAATGCACTCACTCAAGGCACTCCTTAAAATGGAGAACATAGATATCTGTGCAGTGACTGAGACCTGGTTCAAGGCTCCAGACAGCACCCCTGCATTACCAGGCTATAACTCATACCACACTTTTTGGCCATGTAACCTGGGCCGAAACACCAAAGGCGGAGGTGTGTCCATATTCATTAAGGATATCCGCACCTCCAGGCTAGTTGTGCAGTATAATGCATCCGAGGTTATCCAAGTGCAACTAACTCTGGGCAAAACTGCAATCCAAATTGTACCTTGCTACAGATCCCCCACCATGCCCCAGGATTCCCACTCCTCTTTTCTTGATGTACTGGAAAATATTAGGGTTCAACCAAACACCGTAATAATGGGCGACTTCAACTACCCCACCATTAACTGGGAAAACTACTCATGTACCAAGCTCCTTAGTTCAACGCTTTCTGAAATTCAAAAACTCCAATGCCCTGGATCAACTTATCCATATACCCACCAAGGGCAACAATATCCTAGACCTAGTCATTTCCAACATGAGTGACCGGTGTTCCACACCTGAAGTCAACTCCTCGTTGGTCCGATCCGACCATAAGCTAACCACCCTTGATATCTACCATCCTGCCTCTACCCCCCATTAAGGAAACCATGGTAACACATTTCTCCAAAGCCAACTACATGCTTCTTAAGACAGACGTGGTGAACTTCATGACACCCATGCAGATGGACAATACAGTTACAACTGCTGAAACCTACACAAATAACCTCTATAAGCACTTACATGAGTGCATGGATTGTGCTATCCCAAACAGAACCAAGACGTTATCCTCCAAAAAAAAGCAAGCCAATCTGGGCATCCCCCGCCATAAACAAACTGTACAACAGGAGGAAGAAACTGTTGCAAAAGAGTAAAATCCCATGAGTGGAGGAGCTTCATGGTCAGCCTCAGAAAGAAGCTGAGATCCCTTATAAGACCCCCCAAAGCTAGCTACGAAAACAAAATTGCCACTAATTCTACAACCACAAAGCATTCTACAGCTTTGTCAAGAATATCGATGGCAACATACAGATCTGCTCTGAGTTACAGCACAACGGCATGAAAATTACAGAACCAACTGATATTGCCAACATCCTGGCAGATAGGTTCAGTGCTAAATTTACCCCCCCTCACCCCCTAAAGGGCCAATTACCTATACAGGAACCCCCTAAAGGGCCCATTACCTATACAGGAAGAATACAGAGTCCCTGTAATCACAACAACGCAGGTAAAAGCTGCACTCTCTAAAGCCAAAAACACAGCATCCATGGGACCGGACAACATCCCAGGCTGCGTTTTACATGAACTTCAGAACGAACTGGCTCCCCACCTAAGCACCATGTTCAATAATAGCCTCGCATCAGGCTTTGTGCCTACTGAATGGTGCACAGCAACAGTTATCCCACTCCACAAAGGGGGAGCCACCACTGATCCTGGGAACTATCACCCTATTAGCCTGACGAGCCTGGTCTGCAAGGCCATGGAAAGTATCATCATGGAACTCAGACATTGGTAACCTCCAAACTCTGGATCCCACCCAGTTCGGGTTTGTGAAAGGCAGATCATGCCTCCTGAACTGGATTGACCTCTTTGAGCCAGTCACCAAAGCCGTAGATGAGGGTAAGGTGGTTCACACAGCCTATCTTGACCTCGCCAAGGCTTTCGATACCATCACCCATTCTGGAATTATAGCTAAACTCACTAAAATAGGTATAAATCCCTACGTCACAAGATGGGTTGCCAACTGGCTCACTGACAGAACCCACACTGTAAAAGTCGCAGACTCCAAATCTGACCTCAAACCAGTGACAAGTGGAGTACCACGGGGTTCAGTCCTGGGACCTCTCCTGTTTGGTATCTACTTCTCTGAAGTACAGGCTAACACACAAGGCCTCTGGCTAATGAAGTTCGCAGCTAACTGCAAACTAGGAGCCATAATAAAGTCTCCAAATGATGTGGAGATCCTACAGAAGGGCCTCGCTGAGACAGATACCTGGTGCAAAGCCATGGCCTCAAGCTCAAAGCCAAACAGTGCAGTGTCATCCCCTTTGGTAAAAACTCTGTACCCATGAACTACCACATAGGCAGCAATCTACTTAACACCGAATGTGTGATAAGAGACCTTGGGACCAAGGTGGACAGTATAGTACAACGCCCCTTTTGGAATGTATCTCACAAAACATCTGCAGCAGCTGGAAAGGCCACAGAAGTACCTCACAAAGAAGATTACTGGCCTCAAACAAATGCCCTACACTAACCGTCTCAAAAAACTCCAGCTTTACTCCGTAGCATATCATCTACTCCGAGGTGATCTCTGCCTAACATATAAAGCTATGTCAAACCCAGAGCTGTTGGACATGCTACACCTAAAGAAATCCCAATCACTCCGAGCTACACGCTCTAGGGACCTAAACCTGGTCACCACAATAAAACATGACATGCTGGAGGGATAGATTCCTGTCCCAGAGACTTCCCATACTCTGGAACAGGCTACCTATCTATGTCAAGCAACGTTCTTCATTAGCACTCTTCAAGAAATGTCTTAAGTAGTTGGGAAATAGGAAATACACCCCGGGTATCACATCTGTGTCTGCTTGACAGTGGCACAGGAAAATAACTTTCTTGGGTGGCATAAGCCAGGGAACCTGGTTCGTTAGGCTTACGTAGGCCCTTGGGCCGATAGCCTAGTACCTACCTATGAGAACATTTGAATCTTGGAATAATGTGAAAGCTTAGAAAAGAAAGGGTCAGGGCAGGTCTCCAACTTCTTTCTTTCTTATGAACCAGAAATATCATTGAATAAGACCTTTTTTATATTAGATTTGAAGAAACATGTATGATTCCCTCAGACAACATATGATTCGGGATACAGGAAATAACGGATAATGTTCTACCAAAAGAACACAGGTTAATGATGGAAAGGAAGGGGAGAAATCGTGGAATCATGGAGTTATCGACTAGAGAAAACTAAAAGCAATTAAGACAAGAAGTGTCACTGTTAGAAGACTATAGAAGAGGGAATAGATCAACAAAAATACTAAGGTAGATGTGATAAAAGCAATGAGCAGAATTAGAACAGACCAGGATCTATCATGCACTATCGCAAATAAACTAAAAATTTCAGCAGAGGCGGAAAACCTTAGAAGATGAACAGATAAATATAAAGGAAAATTACAAAATACTCAATTTATTGATGACCCAAAAAGGTTTTATATAGAATTGGGAAACAAGGTAAAAGGAATTGAAAGACTGCCAAAAAAGAGGAAATGGATACAATTTGGAGAAGTATCCATGAAGCTCCAGTGGAACATAAAGTTGCTAAATGGACAGAAAAAGTAAAAGAAAGAATAAAAAGTTTAATGGTACAGGATATAAAATGGGATGAAGTAACAGCTAGAGAGATTGAAACAAAGTTAAGAAAAGCCTCTAAATGGAAAACCCCAGGCCCAGATGCAGTACCTAACTTTTGGTTAAAAGCATTAATATCTTTGCACGAAGATTTAGCCATAATTAAGAACTATTTTTGTGCACCCCGAACAGACACAAACTTGGCTAACAGGCAAAACGATGCTCCTACTTAAGAGTAAACCTGCAAGCTACCCTAAAATTATAGACCAATAACTTGTCTTTCAATGACGTATAAACTATACATGGGAATTGATGCCGACAGAGTTTATAGTCATTTAGAAGAAAATTCAATTATGGCAGAACAACAAAAGGGCAATAAAGGAAAGTCATACGGAACAAAGGATCATTTGATGGTCATATTGGAGAACTGTAAAAAGTGGAAGAATTTAAGTATGGCATGGATTAACTATAAAAAAGCATTTGATAATATCCCACATTCATGGATAAAAGGGTGCTTAAAAATGTACAAGATGCACCCTACACTGATAGACTACATTGCAGTGACCATGAAACAGTGGCAGACCACTTTGCAGTTAAGCCATGATAAAGGACAGATTATCTCAGGAATAAAAATTCTAAGGGGGATATTCCAAGGTGACTCTGTCACCACTGCTATTCTGCCTTGCCATTAATCCATTAAATTGTTTACTTAACAGATTATGCCATGGCTACAATTTGGAAAACAACACAGTGTAAAGACATCTTCTATTTGTCGATTTAAAACTGTATAGCTCATCAGATGAGGAACTGAACGTACAGCTGCAGGTTGTCAAAACTTTTTCAGATGATATAAGAATGTCATTTAATCTTGATAAGTGTGCAAAAGCAGCTTTTAAAGCAGGAAAACTGCAGCACCAGGAAAATATCAGTTTGTGACAAGGATGTGATATAAAAGAACTTGTGCAAGAGGGAGTGTATAAATATTTTGGGAATTGATGAATGATCAACAATAAAATAAGAACAAATGCGAATAAAACTTAGTAAGGAATACTTTAGAAGACTTAAATTAATCCTGAAAACAGCACTGACATCTAGGAACAAAATCCAAGCTATGAACCAATTCGCTCTTCCTGTCCTAACTTACAGTTTTGGAGCGACTAACTGGCCCCAACATGTGTTGGATAGATTAGATAGGAAAACAAGGAGGATACCTCATGTTCACTAAATGACTTATAAAAATTAGTGCGTACCAAGATTATACATTCCCCGTTCTGAAGGAGAGATGTGCCTCCTTGAAACTGATTACAAGTATAGATTTGCAATCGTGGGACTCCACACATCTGCTGAACTCACAAGACCCAAACATAGTGAAAGTTTTGTAACATGAGAATAAATCTAAGATGACTTCTCTGCTTAATCTAGCAGAAGCATATTGGCGTTAAGCAGGAATGGAAATCAAACCAGAAGTAGATAAAAAATCAGGCAGCAACTGAATGTGCCAAAAAAAAAAAAAGAAAGACAATAAGATGAAGGACCAGATGAGAAGGCAAGAAATGTGGAAAAAGCATAAATATACTTGCAAGTATAGAAAACTTCTGGAAGAACCTCATGTTGATCAGGAACAAACACAGGAATGGTTATGAGAGGCGAATTTAAACAAAGAGATGAAAGGTTAATACTGGCAGCCCAAGATAGTGGGCTATGTACACGCTGGTTTACAAAGTCCATTGAATGTGTAGGAGAAACAGACAAATGTAGGTTTTGTAAAACCGAATTGGAAACGGTCGCACACCCTCATTGCTGGCTGTTATATACTAATGGCAGAAGAATGGTATACTGAAAGGCATAATAATGTGGCAAGACTGTTGCACTGGGGATTGTGCAAAACATGATATTGAAGTGGTTGAAAAACACTGGAAACATGAGCCACAAAGCATCATAGAAAATGGAAGTTTATATACAACGTGATCATCTATTACCAACGGTTCAAAAAATAGATATTAAAAAAACAGATACAGAGGTCCAAAGAAAGAAAGATAAAATCATAAAAGATAAAAAGAACTTTTACACCCAGCTACAGCAATCCTCCCACCACCATCCACATAAATTTTGGAAATCTATTAACACACTTCTTTCTCCCGGAAAGGTTGAAACTCCCAATCCACTTGGCTCCTGCCCTGACTCTCCCTTACAAACAGCTAATGCTTTCAATCACTTCTTTACGACTACAATACTTAAACTGGCCAACCAACAAAGCCCTGACCCCTCTCTATTAGGTAGCCCAAGCTTCACTCCCCCACTTATGCAACTTAAACCCATACCTACCTCCTATATTCTAAACTTACTTCAAAAACTTAAAGCTTCTACCCCCTCAGCTGACAAACTGCCAGCCAAATATCTCCAGCTAGGTGCCAAAGCTATTGCCTACCCTATATCTATACTTATAAACAGAACCATAAAAGAAAGTACTATACCTTCACTCTGGAAAATCTCACACATCATCCCCCTCTTCAAAGGGGGCAATTCATCTGAGTACTCAAACTACCGCCCTATAGCACTGCTATCTCCTATTGCAAAAATAATGGAGAAATGCATCCACAAACAGTTACTAACTCACCTCCTATCTAATAATCTCCTCACTAACTGCCAACATGGCTTTCGTCCTTACCATAGCACCACTACAGCCTTATTATCCTTTATTGACTCCATTAATATTAGCCGGAATAGCAATCTACTTTCATCAGCATTCTTTGTAGACCTGTCCAAAGCCTTTGATATGGTGAATCACCAACTCCTCCTACATCGCTTAAAATCTCTCTCACTCGATAATCTTGCCTTAAACAGGTTCACTTCCCATCTTCATAACCGGAAACAAGCTGTTTTATGGAACAACAATCTTTCTGAACTTCTCCCCACCACCTTAGGTGTCCCTCAGGGCTCCATCTTAGGTCCGCTTTTATTTTCCATCTTTATTAACTACTTACATCTTGCCACCCCCCTAACTACTTGTATTCAGTATGCTGATGACACCACCATCATTTGCTCTGCCACAAACCAAGCTGACCTTCACTACCTTACCCAAAAGACATTCACTACTATTGAACAATGGTTCTCCAACCACTGTCTTCTCTTAAACCCTAAGAAAACTAAACTTCTCCTCTTCTTACCTACACACCTGTCTCCCCCTATTAATTTCACTATTACTTCTAACAATGGCACCCTTATCTCTCCTGACCAAACAACCAAACTATTGGGTATTACTATTGACAACCTATTAAAATTTGATTTTCACATCAACTCCATCATAAAAGCAACTAATAGAAAGTTAGGTTCTCTCTACAGAATCAGAACTTTCTTTACCCCTGAAGCAAGAACTACCATAGCTAGAACACATCTTATCTCTACTTTACTATATGCTTCCCCCATATATACTAATCTCTCTAAGCATAACATAAATAAGCTTACAACAGCCTACAACAATGTTGCCAGATTTGCCACTGCCTCTCCATATAAAACACATCACTGTCTGAACCTCTCTAACCTAGGATGGATGGAATTACCCCACCTAATTCAGTACTATCAGCTTACAATTGCCCACAAAGCCCTTCACCACCCTGAAAATATACCCATGCTCTCCACCCTTATAAAACCCTACAACAACTTAAAAGCCCTACGCTCTTCTAATAAAATACTGATACAAACCTCTCTTTCTAAGAATACAGCAGGTGACTCCATATTTTCAAACTCAGTCGGTAAAATTTGGAATCAACTTCCTCCAGACCTTATAGCCCAGACTTCCATTACACTATTTAAGACTAAATTGAAGCTCTTTCTTACTAAACACTGACTTTGCTCTTGCATCAACCCTAGCTGATCTAGCTCCTCTTCTACCTCCTATTCTTCTCCTATATCCCTTACACTTTCTCCCAAATCTATTTCTTCAATTTATTTTTTCCACCCTACCTGAGATATGACTATCTCAACTTTATACTATACTTTTCTAGTCACACTTATGTAAACTTTTTTAAACAACTTAAATTCTTTGCTCACTTTTACCTGTACTTGAGTAACCTCCTTGTCTCTCTATCCCCCTTTTTTTTCTAACTCCCTGAAATTGTTGTTTATTGCCTTGCTTATTTGTAATTTATATGCATTGTGTATTTTGGATTTAACGTTTTGTTACCATGTAGTAGATAGCGGAGCTTTTCTCCTTGGGCCTCCACTGAAAATGGATATGTATCCAGTTGGACTAGCCCGGTTAATAAATGTAAAATAAATAAAATAAAATAAATAAGAAGTAGCATTGATCATTGAAATTGCTACACCCAGTGACTACAGTGTCTTGCATACAGAAAGAGACAAAGTCATAAAATATCAGGATCTGCAGGCAGAAACAAGAGCAATGTGGAAGAAAGATCCCCAAACAGTTGCAATGGGACTTGTAAAAAAGAACCTATAATTGTATCTAGATAGGTTACCAATCCATGTAACCCCATACCAATGGCAGGAGTCATCATCACTGGGCACGTTGCAGGTACTACGAAGAGCACTTTTGGCAGACATCAAAGATTAAAACAATAAATACTACTTTCATGAACTTTAATCATACTTCGACTTAGGAATGGGGTCCATTACCATCATGGTATTAGAAACCCAAATGATTTGGAGCAATTAAAAAAAATATACAAGTAAAGTTTGATTGTGGGGGAATCCCTTGAAAAGGATGAAGAGCATCACACTACCAGATGCAACCTTTTGAAGGTTTCTCAGGAAGTGAAAACCTAGATTTTAGGAAAGCTTTACTGGATTGCCAGGTGGAGCAGGGGTGGGGGTGTGGTCAGAGAATAATGTGACATTCAGTCTTTTTAGATTGTCCTGGGGAAGGCACACTTCTTTTCTGACCTCCCTGCTATTGCTTCTTAAACATTTGCCTGTTTTTTGCTGGGATTGCCTATAGTGTCTCCTATAAGAGGATCTTGGACTAGCTGGAATGTTTCTACTGCATTTATTAATGAGGAATATACATATTTGAGATACCCATTGAATAAGCTTTCCCCTTTGATCAAATCTTTTTAATACTTTAGCAAAGGACAAATCAATAGCACATCCTTTTCACTGGAGCCCAGGGAGAAAAGCTCCACAAATAAAACCGAAAATACATATGCACAGGTGAAAACTGACGTATTGCAATATACTGTAAATACATAGATTAATACAAACATTAATGCACATAATATGCAGAATAATATACATACACCATCATCAAAACAAAATACACTATCAAATAGCACTGGGGGTATTCAGCAGCTCAGCCTTCACAGCTTCTGGAAAGTTCTGAAAGCACAACCAAAAAAATCTTCTAATTTCTGAGCCAGTGTCAGCTGCCCCAGATTATAAGCTTTGCTGGGTTTCAGAGATTTATTTTGGTCTCAGTTAAAAGGGTCACTCATACAGCTAATGGGGCCAAATAAAGACAACTGATCATCAAGAAACAGACGTTCCACCCCCCCCCCACCCCCGATTCGCATTCCCTGTACTCTGATGTAGAAATCTGAGAGACATACACCTATCCTATTTCTTCTACATCTTACTCCTATTCACAATTGGATGTAGTAAGTGCCTCTTCGTTTTAGAAATCCAAGAATGTAATGAATGACACGGTTTGACCAAGTCCTTAGCAAATGCTAACCCACCATCTTTAAATCCCTTGAATGAAGGGGACACTGGGGCACATGTTTGAGTTTGCACTTCCTTTTCCTGGGAGTATCTATCGAAAAAGAGGCTTTGTGAGGAGCAATGCCAGAGAAGTTGAAAAGAACTGGTGGACAACCTGTTGGCTCCAAGATGGCCCATGCATGAGA
Source organism: Protopterus annectens (assembly GCF_019279795.1). Taxonomy (NCBI): domain Eukaryota; kingdom Metazoa; phylum Chordata; order Ceratodontiformes; family Protopteridae; genus Protopterus; species Protopterus annectens. Next base: position 338,923,877 of record NC_056746.1, read on the forward strand.
TCACTGACTGATGGCAAAGGTAAAGAGGAATGCGAGAAGACATCAAAACCTCACTTTTCTTTTAGACCACCAGAAAGGAACTCCCAAGGAGCAGATACCCTGGTCCATAAACTATCAGCAAGAGATTTCAAATTTAGGTCCTCCAAATGAAGTAAGAGGTTGCTACATCTGTTTCTTAAAGTTTTGGAGGTGAAAGACGAACAAATCAACAAGCCTGAGTATCTCAGTCTTCCCCTAGATACCAGAAACCAGATGTGCGGTGACCTTTGTATGATATTTCTTGCCTTCCTAAACACTTCCTTCCATTTTCTGTGCAAAAGTGTACCTCTTGTTAGAATTTATGCCTAGGAGAAAGAGGAAGTCCATAATGTGGTAATTATCGGCTCATTCTGAGATAATTGGGCAACCACCGAAGCTATAAAGTCAGAGTTTTAGGGTGAAACTCACTGGTTGTTTCAACAACAAGAAAGTTCTAAGTTTTGGTGCCCATATGTCTGTTTTTATACAGGCTCCCGTGAGCCCCAGTGGCTGTATAGACACACAGAAGGTGCCCTAGAGCTCTGGAAGTTGACTGGACATTCAGTCCTTGGTGAGATAGGTCTCATGAAGCTTAGTGCAATAGTGATCTAATAACTAACATTTAGAAAAGTCTATTCCAAATGGTAGGCCTTCAACTTTGGGGTGGAGGCAGCCCGAAAGTCTAAAAGCCACTTCAACCATAGATCATTCACTTCAGGGTTTGAAGGACTCACCATACTTAATCTGGCTGGGGTGCATATAAGTCATGAAGGCTCTAATATGGGAACAGCAGTAGTGGCAAGATGAGGACCATAAGATAGCTGCCACGGGGGTCACCTACCTTGTTCCTCATTGTCAGACTGGTTAAGATCACTTAATTACTTGTCAAACTACAGCATAGAAGCTGAAACATGATGAAAGGGGCAGACTGAGAAAGAATTTACAACATTAGGCTTTGGCTGATGCCTGGTATCAGATTCTTGACATGTTCTAGACTGCCTGACAATAATCCATGATCAATAGGACTCTCCTGCTGTTCCATGTGCTAGCACTGTTAATAATTCAATCTTGTGTCTCTTCCTGTGCATGACTGGGTTGAAGCACTTAGACTTGCAATAGTCCTTAATATTACATACCTGTTTTACTGGCAGCACAGAGTTCTGCTGAATTGCTTTGCCTGTGTTCCAATGACTACAAAAACACTTGTATTGTGTGTGACCTGGTCAAACATTTCAATG